>NW_027361706.1:9205000-9370000 GCF_039654945.1 Dendrobates tinctorius | reverse complement strand
ATATACACACACACACAGCAGCCGGCGTCCTACTGGATGTAGATTGGTGACAGTAGAGATGAGCATGACGATTTCACTACCCTGGTCTGGCATCCACTTTGGGTCTCCGTAGAAGCCAGACCAGGTTAGTGTAAACCTTCTTAGCCAGCACTAAATGCTGAAATCATGAGCGCCGATGGTGATTATTAAGCCACCGCGTCGTCATCATGATACTGCTCCATGAAGTCATGGGAGCTCAGTAATCGCAAGAGGCACTCTGGATTTCGGCCAAGAAAGTTTGCGCTACCCTGGTCTGGCTTCTACGGAGGACCAATGTGGATGCCAGATAAGGGTAGTGCAAATCTTTATGATCATGTCTTCTAGGAAGCCTATGGCTCCTTGCACCACTACTGGAGTGGCGCTCACCCGAAGCTCTGTGACACTCAGGTAGATTTCCGGGACATGTCCACTGCCCCTTATCTTCAGCAGTAGAGATGACACTGTTGTTACATGGTATCTATGGTAACAGTGTAATGCGTAACTCCTCCTGCGGAGGCACTGCAGAAAAACTAAACACTTACCAGAATGTATCCTCAAAGATTATAGATGATTGCCAGTGGTTGGAGATATTGTCCAAAGTGTAGAAATGCCAAAAAATGACTGTGCCCAGGTGTACCTGTCTACCCTTCTGTTGTCTGGTGATTGACATCTTCTTATTTATTTGTGCTTGTGTAACTTACTTTACATCAAGATCTATGCCTTGTAACAGCCTCAATAAATCCTTAAAAAAGGTATTATTGACTTGTGTCATCAGCGCGGGAGTCGCCATGGTCTTAGATCAGGGTTTACTGTTAGTGTTCTCATCACTTCTTCAGAGTCATCCAACATACCGTGTGTTAATATATGTCCCCGGTAGGTTCCAGTAGTGCAGTATAGTTTCCGCGCACATTATTCCGCCATCGTGCGCTGACCTACTTCTAACTTTCATGTTACATTTTCTATCACTCACAAGTTTCGGGGGAGAAAAGCCTAATCCAGATTAGTTTGCCAGGTTTGAAGTTATGTCTGCTCATTCTCCGGCGTATTAATTGGGATTCATGCCGTCTAAATGCCATGTGCCGCGCAACTGTGCGAGGGGAGCGTCTTCTGCATTACTTGATTTCCAGATAGAAAAATGTCAGCAAATATAGACACGAGAAGTCCTCAATGATCGTCCGTGGGTCTATAACCCCTGGGATCTATAACGTGCGCGCGGTCCTCCGTGAGGACAGCTATTAGTGACAGAGAGGAGGCCACTAGCGGAGGAGAATAAGTGCCAGATCCACCATGTTGGTCCTGTCGGTTCAACAAATTAACCTACATAATATATGGCTCATATATAGGTAGAGGTGACCGGGCCCCTTGGTCACAATATCGAAGACAGAAAGAGGGAAAACACTAATGATGCCATTTTTCTTTATTTTTTGAGCAATGTTATAAGTTTAAAGGGATTGTCCAATGATAGCTTGCTGATCGACAGATCGGGGAAGTTTTATTGGATGCCCGATCACTACTCAATTCATTCTCTATGGGGTTACCGGAAATAGTCAAGAGCATCGCTCGCACTCAGCGTCCCCATAGGGAATGAGTGGAGCAGCGGTCGAGTGTGTGCACTGTTGCTCCATTCTAAGATAAATATTCCCTATTCTGCCCATCAGTTCATGTCCCAGCAGTTGGCCCACCACCATCAATAAGTTATCACATGTCCCAAGGATAGGCAATAACTGTTTTTTTCCACTGGATGTCCCCTTTAAAACTTATGTTAAGTGACTGATTTTGCCAATCAATGACCATCTCCATGATGTGTCGTTTACATTGCTCTTATGTCAGTTATGGACAGACCTAAGGGGAGGAAGTGATCGAGTAGATTTTAGTAAACTGAATGAATCAGGTTGGTTACATGGAGTAACCAAAGAACCCACATGGAGTAACTCAAGGTCCCACATGGAGTAACTCAAGGTCTCACATGGAGTAACTCACGGTCCCACATGGAGTAACTCACGGTCCCACATGGAGTAACTCACGGTCCCACATGGAGAAACTCACGGTCCCACATGGAGTAACTCACGGTCCCACATGGAGAAACTCACGGTCCCACATGGAGAAACTCACGGTCCCACATGGAGAAACTCACGGTCCCACATGGAGAAACTCACGGTCTCACATGGAGTATCTAAAGGTCTCACATGGAGTAACTCAAGGTCTCACATGGAGTAACTCACGGTCCCACATGGAGTAACTCACGGTCCCACATGGAGTAACTCACGGTCCCACATGGAGTAACTCACGGTCCTACATGGAGAAACTCACGGTCCCACATGGAGAAACTCACGGTCCCACATGGAGAAACTCACGGTCCCACATGGAGAAACTCACGGTCCCACATGGAGAAACTCACGGTCCAACATGGAGAAACTCAAGGTCTCACATGGAGTATCTAAAGGTCTCACATGGAGTAACTCAAGGTCCCACATGGAGTAACCCAAAGTCATCCTACATACTAAATGAAAGTCAGCCAGACTTGCAGATCAGTTGACCGCCTAGCTCATTTGTCAGTACCATCAGGGCAGATGTTGGGGAAAAGAAGGGTTGGGTCATAGAGTTCCAACATGCCAGATTCTTTTGCTTTAACAGGAGAGGTGACCTACAGCATTTTATTTCTTCCTTGTGAGAACAGTTTCTCTGCCGGGCTCTATGTACAAGTGTACGGGGTGGAGGTGTAGGAGCACAAGCTATCAGCTAAAGGAACTGCTGGATCATGACAACTTCAGATGTATGGCCACCATCAGTGTGCTGTCATTTTTTTACGTGGATTATATGGATGTTGGAAAATCTTGGTTTTTAGAGTGATTATCCCATTTTGGCAAATTATTACCCGTCCAGGTAACCACTGGCTAATTAATGGGGGAACGGTAAACTGCTGGAATTCTCATAAAATGTGAGTAAGGGGCGGAAAAAGGCCAGATTAGATTAGCTCCATTCATTGTCTATGGGACTTGTGGGAGCACAGTGCTCGGCTTTCTCTGGCAGTGTCATAGACAGTAGATAGGGCAGTCGTGCACCTGCGTGACCACCACTTCACCCCAAAAGGGCACTATTCTCAAATTGGTATTCAGGTTCCCTAACCTATTTTTAAAGGGATTGTCTTGGAGAACCCATTTAGTTAAACGCATGTTCTTCTGATTGATCTTCAGGAGCGCACAGCTCCTCCTCCCATTCCTGAAGATTGACAGTTCTGACCATCAGCAGCATTGCACCATTTGCTCTGAACTGTGCGCTCTACAATGATGCTTTGCCTGCTCCCAAGGAGACAATAAAGCTAGCCGGATCCGGTGAGCTTTCAGAGCAGCACAAAAGCATGAAGCTTGTAAGCGCTGTGCTCTTTGTCTAGGAACCGGCCACCTCTGAAAAACTGCAGCGGTCGACGGTAACCTAGACAACAAGCATTGAACTATAGACAGAAAAATCTGTCTGTTTCTGAGAATGGAGAAAATTTTTAATAACAAGTGAATTGCAAAGTTGTCTAAAAGTGATTGACAGATTAAACATCAGAGACACAAATGTCATTATTAGGGAACATCGGAACTGGTAACAGTGCAGCCAAAGCTTTATTGGAAAATGCAATCCGACTAAATAATTCCCATTCAGTCTATCAATATTTTTTGTGCTTTATAAATGCTATATAGAGAGAGAAAAGACAGATAGCAGCACAAACTTGAGCAGATTTTGGGTGCAATATTTCCTGAGTAATGCAGTTGTCCAACACAAATAGCTTAGTTACTCACTGATAACGGTGTTTCTCGGAACCCATGACAGCACCACGGAGAGAGGGGATCCGCCCATCAAGGACAGGAACCTACAGATAAAAAGGTGGCACCTCTCCTCTGCCCCTAGTTGGTTACAGAGCATCAGAGGGTTTTCAGGTTAGTTAACAACAAAAGTATATACATAACATTATAATATTGCATATTATCAAGAAGCACCGTGTCTAAACAAAAACACTCTACACACAGTAAATCGTGCTCACCGCACACGTGAAGGGGGGGAATAAGCGGGTGCTGTCATGGGTTCCGAGAAACACCGTTATCGGTGAGTAACTAAGCTATTCTCACTCACCCATGATAGCATCACGGAGAGAATTTCAGAGATTGGTAGCTTAGGGAGGGACCACCGCCTGAAGGACCCTTCTCCCGAAGGTCAGGTCAGACGTAGAGGCTAGATCTAAACGATAGTGTCTGAAAAAGGTAGAAGGTGTTGACCAGGTGGCCGCCTTACAGATCTGTTCTGTCGATACCTCTGATCTTTCTGCCCATGAGGTCGCCATTGCCCTTGTAGAGTGAGCTTTTAAACCCTCCGGGATGGTATTCCTACTGGATGAATATGCCATGGTAATCGCATCTCTTATCCACCTTGCTAGGGTACTCTTGGATGCCTTGAGTCCCTTCCGAGGTCCCTGAAAACACACAAAGAGAGAGCCTTCCTTCCTACATCCCTTGGTGGCCTCTAAGTACTGAACTAGGCACCACTTCACATCTAGGGTGTGAAACCTCTCCTCTCCTAGATTCCAAGGATTTGAGCAGAAGGAAGGAAGGACTACTTCTTGAGACCTATGAAAGTGTGTTGCTACCTTAGGTAGATATGCCAGGTTAGGTTTCAATAAGACTCTGTCAACTAAGATTTTAGTGAATGGTGGCATTGCTGACAGAGCTTGAATATCGCTCACCCTGCGAGCGGATGTTAGGGCAACTAGAAGTACAGTTTTTAATGACAAGGTTTTTAGGGGTGCTGACTGGATGGGTTCGAATGGGGGCCCTGTTAGTGCAGATAGTACTAGGTTTAGATCCCATGATGGTAATTTCTGGGTAATTATTGGTCTAGACCTGGCTGCGGCCCTAATAAACCGTGCTACTCAAGGGTTGCCTGCCACGTCCTGGTTATAAAGGGCACCTAGGGCCGCTATCTGTACCTTCAATGTGTTAGTCGCCAGCCCCTGTTCTAACCCCTTTTGCAGAAATTCGAGAATTTTGTCAATCTGGACTCCATCCTGAACCCTTGCCCCGGAGGTGGATAGAAATTTCCTCCAAGTTCCTCCCATAGGCTCTCGTTGTGATGGTTTCCTACTCTTTTGTAGTGTAGAAACCAGGTTTTCTGAGAACCCCCTCCCCCTCAGCAGTGCCCTTTCAAATTCCATGCTGTTAAATGGAAGTTCACTGCCCGGGGGTGTAACACTGGTCCCTGAAACAGTAGGTCCGGGAGATCTGGTAGGACCCAAGGGTCGGTTATTGACAGCATTCTCAGCCAGGAGAACCAAGTTCTTTTTGGCCAGAAGGGGGCTATTAGTATCATTCTTGTTTTGTCCTCTCTGACTTTTCTTATGACCGGCGGGATGAGAATGGTCTGCGGAAAGGCATACATTAGGCCCTGTGTCCACGGGAGCATAAACGCATCCAGGGTCCGGGGATTTCCCCCTGGGGTCTAGGGTACACAATGCTTCCACTTTTTTGTTTTTGTGGTCGGCAAAAAGACCTATGTCCGGGGTTCCCCACATTTTTACAATCTGTCGAAAAATGGACTGTTTTAGGACCCATTCTCCCTGGCGTAACTGGGTGCGGCTCAGAAAATGTGCTCTCTGGTTTTCTGTTCCCCGTATATGCAGTGCAGAGAGGGATAGTAGGCTTGTCTCGGCTAGGGTGAAGATGGGCAGCACGGTGGCTCAGTGGTTAGCACTGCAGTCTTGCAGCGCTGGAGTCCTGGGTTCGAATCTCACCAAGGACAACATCTGCAAGGAGTTTGTATGTTCTCCCCGTGTTTGCATGGGTCTTCTCCCACATTCCAAAGACATACTGATAGGGAATTTAGATTGTGAGCCCCATCGGGGACAGTGATGATAATGTGTGCAAACTGTAAAGCGCTGCGGAATATGTTAGCGCTATATAAAAATAAAGATTATTAAGATTTTGGAGGATGTGTTCATTAGTGCCCAGGACCTGATTCCCCCAGGTGATTTATGTAGGCCACCGTCACCTGATTGTCCGAAAGTATGCAGACGTGGTGACCCCGCAGCACGGGTAGGAAGTGTGTTAGGGCATAACTTACTGCCAAGAGTTCCTTTTGGTTCGAGGAGGCTTCTAATTCCTGACCTACCCATTCCCCCTGAGCCATCTTGTTGCCCATATGTGCTCCCCATCCCATGGCACTGGCATCCGTGGTAATTATGTGTGTGATTTTTATTACCCAGGGAATCCCATTGGATAGGTTGTCTCTTTTTCCTCACCAAGCTAGGGAATGAATAGTTTTGGAGTCTAGTGTAACGTGACCTTCCAGGTGACCTGCTAATGCTAACTGGTTGGCTAATACATCCCATTGAAGATCTCTCGTATGTAGCTGTGCCCATTGGACTGCCGGCAGGCAGGCGGAGAGGGACCCTAGTAGTGATATCGCTTTTCTTAGTGTCATGGAAGGGTTCTGAATTGCTCTTGCTACCATCTGAGCAATTCTCTCTTTTTGCGGTCCGGCAGGTAACACTCTTGGGTGTTTGAGTCCAGTGTTAGTCCTAGGAACTCCTGAACTTTGCTGGGCTCCAACCTCGATTTTTTTCAGGTTTGGAAGCCAGCCGAGGTTCTGTAGAGTGTTCATCACTCTGTCCCTCTGTTCCCTGCATTTTTGGGCCGAATTGCTTGCTATTAAAAAATCGTCCAAATATGGGATTATTAAAATATCCTGCTCTCTTAGGTGAGCCATCATTTCTGCTACAAGTTTCGTGAAAACTCGTGGGGCTATAGAAATTTCAAATGGCAGGGCCCTGTATTGAAACTCTCTTATTTCGCCCTCTATGGAGGCCGCCAGTCTGAGGTATTTTCGGGTGTCTTTGTGGATGGGGACGTGATAGTACGCATCGCTCAGATCTAATACTGTCATGAAGCAATGTGGGAAGAGAATTTTGGTGGTTGACTTGATTGACTCCATTTTGAATTTCTGGTTTTTGACGTAATCGTTTAACCTTTTTAGGTTTATAATTGTCCGGAAGGTACCGTCCGGTTTGGTCACTAGAAAGAGAGGGGAGTAGAACCCTCTGCCTCTCTCCTGCAGGGGAACCTCCTGGAGGACTCTTTTGCTTAGTAAGCTTAGGACCTCTTTTTCGAGAGCTTTTTGTTCTCGTATTGAAGATCTTAGTGGAGTTACCACATATTTTTGAGGTGGGAGAGAGAGAAAGTCTATCCTTAGTCCTGATCCTATCAACTTTAATAACCAAGGGTTGTTCGATATTTTCCTCCAGGCTGGGAGAAAAAAGCTTGGCCTCCCTCCCACCCTGGGGAAACAGTCACTTGGAGGGTTTCTTGTCTCGGGACGAGTTACCGAAGAAGAACCCCCTATCTCTCCTTCTGTCATCCCATTTCTGGTCTCTCGGGGGTCTCCTCTGAAAAAAACTTTTTGTTTCTAAAGGACCTTTTAAAGCCTGTAGGACCCAGGTTTGGGAATCCCTTCTTTTTGTCCCCTGCCTTTTGGAGGATGTCATCCAGTGTCTCTCCGAATAGAAATTTCCTTCGCAGTGGATCAAGCATAGTTTCATCTTCGTCTGTAAGTCGCCTGGCCAACATTTGAGCCACAGCGTTCTTCAGGCTGCGTTTGACAGGGCTGCCGCCTTGGATGACAACTTCACTGAATCAGCTGATGAGTCTGCTAAGAAGGCCGCTGCTCCTCTTATTACTGGAATGGATTCCAGGATCTTCTCCCTGGGTGTACCCTCCCTTAACTGTTTCTCTAGTTGATCCACCCATACCATGAGGTCCCTGGAGGTGCATGTTGCCGCTTTGGCTGGCCTAAGATTTCCCCCAGCTGATTCCCAGGTGCCCTTGAGGAAGGTATCAGCCTTTTTATCTAAGGGGTCTTTTAGAGTACCCATGTCCTCAAAGGGGAGTGCAAATTTTTTTGAGACCTTGGCAACCGCTACGTCTAGTTTCGGGGCTTTCTCCCAAGACGTGGATGCCTCCTCGTCGAATGGGTATTTCCTCTTAAGGGAAGGGACTGTGGAGTTCTTCCTATCCAGTCTTTCCCATTCTTTTTTTTATCAGGCCCTGTACATTCTCGTTTAGTGGGAACACTCTGCGTTTCTTCTGGCCCAGTCCCCCAAACATTATGTCCTGGACTGATCTATCAGGCTGAGGGTCTGCCACCCCCATGGTAGACCTTACTGCCTTTAGTAACATAGCATACATATTAGTCCTTTTGACCTAAACAACACCACAGGTCACATTCCGTAATACATTAATAACAAAAACGCCAAAAAATAAATTAATGGCACAAGGAATGTAGAAAAAAGATAAGAAAATTTTATTTATATTATCACATTACATAAAAGTACATAAGGTGCCTCAAACTCTAGAAGTCGCAGGAAGTAAACACACACAATCATTAGAAGGCTGCTCACTAATATATCAGATAACCATGTTGAATAACCACTGCCCTGTCACAATCATTAACTATAGTCCATAATAATAACAATGCCTACAATGCATCAATCTTCTTATGGCAATAATGTCTGGACCATAAGCTGATGAAAAATAATTGCAGTGAATAAAATCGATCACAATGCCAGCAAAAGTGCAATAAATATAATACCTGAATGTGTGTTCGAATCTGCCACTGCGACCCACCCCGACGCGCGTTTCGCCTGTTCTTCCGCCCCCGGAAGAACAGGCGAAACGCGCGTCGGGTTGGGTCACAGTGGCAGATTCGAACACACATTCAGGTATTATATTTATTGCACTTTTGCTGGCATTGTGATCGGCTTTATTCACTGCAATTATTTTTCATCAGCTTATGGTCCAGACATTATTGCCATAAGAAGATTGATGCATTGTAGGCATTGTTATTATTATGGACTATAGTTAATGATTGTGACAGGGCAGTGGTTATTCAACATGGGTATCTGATATATTAGTGAGCAGCCTTCTAATGATTGAGTGTGTTTACTTCCTGCGACTTCTAGAGTTTGAGGCACCTTATGTACTTTTATGTAATGTGATAATATAAATAAAATTTTCTTATCTTTTTTTCTACATTCCTTGTGCCATTAATTTATTTTTTTGGCATTTTTGTTATTAATGCCTTTAGTAACATGTCTACTTCATCTAGGGGAAAACAGTGACGGCCCCCCGTTTCTTCGTCTGAGGATGACGAGTCGGTGTCTGAAGTCTGTGAGGTAACCTCCCCTGACGTCGAGATCTCTGACTGGGAACCTGCTACTACATCCCTCTTTTTTGCTTTCCCTTTGTGTTTTAGGGTTGAAAGGGTTCTCTGAAACTCCGATCGGATTACAGCTCTTATACCCGAGGCGTAATCCGGGGTTTCATCACGAAGAACTTCCTGTATGCAGGATTCGCAGAGCTTTTTATCCCAAGAAGCTGGTAGGGCTCTGCTACAGGTGGGGCATTCCCTGTTCTTTGTTTTCTCTTTCTTCTTTCCCTAATAAGGGAAAGAAGTCTATTACAATGGGGAACATTCACATAGATCACTCACCCAGGTATGCGCGGTTGCAGGTACCGTTTCGGGAGGTGGATTCAGGTCCCTCATGGGTTGATCCAAGGAAGGTGACTTGCTCCTCGCAGCCGACCTGCTGCGCTGCGTGGAGTGGCTACTGGACCGGCCCTCGTTCCTGTCCTTATCTTTTTGCCAGTGATGGTGGTGTTGCTGCTGCCTGTGCTGCTGTTTCGGCTGCTGTTCGGGCTGCTCCTCTTGCTGGTCGCTGTCCTCCATACTTACAGGACGCTTCCAGCAAGGAGTAGTTTCAGCGCTTCCCTGTTTCAAGTTTCCCGGCCATGGCGTCACTTCCTCTCCCAGCCTGCACCGCTCTCTGCCCCGGGGAGCGCGCAGTGCGCATGCGCCGACCGAGGGGACCCGGAAGTCATCTCCTCCATTTTCAGGGCAGCGCCATATTGGTACACCTCTGTACCGTGGCGCTGCCCGCACGTGTCCCGGGTCTCCCCCAGCCCCAGTCTCCTTTCCGGAGCGGCGGCTCGGTCCTCTCCCCCCGCTCACCCTGTCGAGCCCGTCGGCTGCAGCGGTGGCGGCTTCAGGAACCGACCCTGCCGCGACAGGAGCATCCCCGCTGTCAAGACCACGAACGGGACGGCCCTGGATTCCTGTTTAAGATAAGCTGCTGCTGCTGGTTCCACGGGTCACCCGTCAATGACAGGAACCCAACTGGGGATGGAGGAGAGGTGCCGCCTTTTTATCTGTAGGTTCCTGTCCTTGATGGATGGATCCCCTCTCTCCGTGGTGCTGTCATGGGCGAGAGAGAAATGTAAATGGAAAAAAATCAGGCAGCACTCCAGTTCAAGCAATATTTGTGGGCTGTAATCCAGTACCAAGTGGTGCAATGCTTCGACCTCACAGAATGGTGATTGACAAAGACCATGCTGTGAGGTCGAAACGTTGCACCACTTGGTGCTGTATTAAAGCCCACAATATTTCTTGAACTGGAGTGCTGCCTGATTTTTTTCCATTTATATTTTGCGTTGGACAACCGTATCATTCAGGAAGTATTGCACCCAAATTCTGCTCAAGTTTGTGCTGCTATCTGTCTTTTCTCTATATATATAGCATTTATAAAGCACAGGAAAAAAAAAAATATATATATATATATATATATATTTACACATACTCTAGCTGAAGAGCCCGGCGTTGCCCGGGCATAGTAACTGACAAATTATAATGATTACAGACAACTACCACTAATATCCCACATCTTCCTGTCACAGCCGCCGTACTACTACCACTAATATCCCACATCATCCCGTCAGAGCCACCGGACTACTACCCCTAATATCCCACATCGTCCTGTCACAGCCACCGGACTACTACCCCTAATATCCCACATCATCCCGTCACAGCCACCGGACTACTACCCCTAATATCCCACATCATCCCGTCAGAGCCACCGGACTACTACCCCTAATATCCCACATCATCCCGTCAGCCAGAGCCGCCAGACTACTACCCCTAATATCCCACATCATCCAGTCAGCCAGAGCCGCCGGACTACTACCCCTAATATCCCACATCATCCCATCAGAGCCACCGGACTACTACCTCTAATATCCCACATCATCCCGTCAGAGCCACCGGACTACTACCCCTAATATCCCACATCATCCCGTAAGCCTGGGGTCAGAACCAGAGTGGAACGGTCCTATTTTCCATACCGGGGATCCCTTTAAGAGAGGCCTGGCGTTAGAACCAGAAGGCTGAATGGATTTGCCCTGACTTCCATACCGGAGATCCCTTTGAGAGGCCTGGGGTTAGTACCAAAGCGCAGATTGAGTTTGCCCTCACTTCCATACCAATGATCCCTTTTAAGAGGGACCTGGGGTCAGAACCAGAGCGCTTAGCGGAATTGCCCTAACTTCTATTCCAATGATCCCTTTAAAGGAAATCTGTCACCTATTTTTTGGACTATCAGCTGCTGGCACCACCATCAGGGGCTTATCTATAGCATTCTGTAATGCTGTAGATAAGCCCCCGTTGTAACCTGAAAGATAAGAAAAATTAGTTAGATTATACTCACCTGGGGGCGGTCCGGGTCCGGTCTTGGTCCGATGGGTGTCGCAGGCACGGTCCGGCGCCTCCCATCTTCTAACGGTGACTTCCTCTTCTTTGCTTCCCATGGTGGCTCCTGCGCAGGAGCAGAGTACTGCAGTGCGCAGGCGTCGGGACAGGACCCGGACTGCCCCGGGTGAGTATAATATAACTCATTTTTCTCATCTTTCAGGTTACATCGGGGGCTTATCTACAGAATTACAGAATGCTGTAGATAAGCCCCTGATGGCGGTGCCGGCAGCTGATAGTCCAAAAATGGGGTGACAAATTCTCTTTAAGAGACCCTGGGGTCAGAACCTCAGCGCTGAGTGGAATTGCCCTAACTTCCATCCCGGAGATCCCTTTAAGAGGGAAGATGTGCCTACGGGATGGAGGATGTGTGATGAGGATATGGGCAGGGAGGGGGGATTCATTTCTGTCATGAGCTCTCTGCTCCTTTCTGGGGGGAAGACAGTGGCTAGGAGCTTATGTTCCCGGGGATTCTAGATTTCTTCCACCATGTCAGTGTCTGCTGAGGTGTTGTGGAGTGGGAAAACTGTTGCTCATAGCAACCAATCACAGCTCAGCTTCTTTTAAACAGCTCTGGTGAAATGAAAGATACTTAGTGATTGGTTGGTGATACACACACACACACACACACACACACACAGAGACATGCCTTCAATTTTATATATATATAAGATGATGTATGTACAGTACGTGGTCTGCAGAACTTGGGGATCAATTTTATACCGCTGCTTATTTTCATAACGATAATTGTGTTTTTTCTTTTTTTTTTTTTTTTAGGAAAAAGTAGAGTATGCCTTCCTCATCATTTTTACAATTGAAACGTTTTTGAAGATCATAGCATATGGCCTAGTAATGCACCCCAATGCTTATGTAAGGAACGGCTGGAACCTGCTGGATTTTGTCATAGTCATTGTAGGGTAAGTGTAGATTTTATTTCATCAGTCGAATGTGAGTTTGCAGACCACAATGGTAACGCTATGGTAATGAAACATGGATTTTTGTGAGTACTCACCGTAAAATCCTTTTCTCCGAGACGCTCATTGGGGGACACAGGTACTGTGGGGTGTATGCTACTGTCATCTGGAGGCTGACACTAGACAATACAACACAAGGTTAGCTCCTCCGCCGCCGCATACACCCCCTGATTGCGGGCGGAAACCAGTTTAGTGCAAAAGCAGTAGGAGAGCAATAACCATTAGCCTTAATGCAGTAAACAATATGTCTGGCAAAGGACCACCCTGACATTCACAACAACATGCACATTAATCAAATAAACAAGAGCCAACAGGCTAACAGGGTGGGTGCTGTGTCCCCCAATGAGCGTCTCGGAGAAAAGGATATTACGGTGAGTACTCACAAAAATCCATGTTTCTCCTTTGTCTCATTGGGGGACACAGGTACTGTGGGACGTCCTAAAGCAGTCCCTGGGTGGGAGATTGACTCACCTATCCAAGCTCCATGCATCCCTTGTTTAAAGGTGCGCTACCGCTGCTTGGAGAATCCTTCTACCCAGGCTCGCATCCGCCGAAGCCTGAGTATGGACAATGTAATATTTAGTAAACGTGTACAGGCTGGACCAGGTTGCTGCTTTGCATACCTTCTCCGCCGAAGCCTGATGCCGAAGCGCCCAAGAGGCGCCCACTGCCTGAGTAAAATGCGCTTTGATCCCTGATGGAACCAGCGCCCCTCTGATGCGATAGGCCACTTGAATAGTTAAACGGATCCCTCTGGCTATGGTCGATTTTTGAGGCAGCGAGTCCCTTCCTGCGCCCTTCAGGGAGCACGAACGGTGCATCCGTCTGGCGCAAGGGTGCCATCCTTGACACGTACCTCCGGAGAGCTCTTACCAGGTCTAACGTGTGCAGAGCTTCTTCCACGCGATGCACTGATAACGGACAGGACGAGGGCAAGACAATATCCTCCTTGATGTGGAATGAGGACACCCCTTTAGAAGAAAAGGGGGGAGCTGACCTAAGCACCACCTTATCTTGCGGAAAGCGAGGAACAGTGATCTGCACGACAGCGCCGCCAACTCCGACAATCGCCTATCTGAGGTGACGGCTATCAAAAAACACCCCCTTCCACAAACGAAATGGTAAAGGAAAGACCTGTAGCAGCTCAAAGAGAGCTTCCTGCAGAACACTCAGGACCAGGATAAGATCCCTGGTGCCCATTGGCGCCTTATAGGGAGGTACTAGATGAGAGACTCCCTGGATGAAAGCCTTTACCTGCATATTAGTAGCCATTCTACACTGGAATAGGAAGGACAATGCCGTTATCCGACTCCTAAGAGAGCTCGGGCTAATCCTGAGTCTAGGCCCGACTTGAGAGAGGCCAAGATGTCGGGAATAGAGAATGTCCGGGGCGAAAGACCATGCTCTCGACCCCAAGTAAAGAACAACTTTCAGGAGTAACAATAGACTCTCGCCGAGGTATGCTTCCTGGCGCTAACCATTGTAGCGCCCACCTCGTGGTGAAAACCCCGCTTGAGCTAGAATCCAAGATTCAACGGCCATGCCGTGTAACACAGAGCCCCCGAGTTCGGGTGGCAGCTTGGTCCTTGGGACAGCCGATCCGCACGCTGCGGCAATCGCCACTGGATGTCGGTGAGCCGCTGTATCGGATCTGCATAGCATGCCCGTCAGGGCCCATCTGGTGCCAGCAGCTCTACTGGTACCCTTTCCACCTTGATCTTTCTGATAACTCCTGGAAGCGATGGCAACGGAGGAAACAGGTATGGAAAGGCGAAACTGGTCCCCTGGTAGAACCAATGCCTCCACCCCGAGCACTCGTGGGACCCGTGCCTGAGCAACGAACACGAGCACCTTGGCATTCATTTTGGATGCCATCAGATCTACATCTGGTGTCCCCCATCGTTGCAAATATGCTGAACAACCTCCCCAGCCACGACCTCCTGTCGGCTGAGGAAGTAGACTGCCCAATTCTCTACCCCTGGGATGTGGCCCGCCGAAAATACCGCTGGATGTTCTCGGCTCACTGCCGGACGTGTCCCGTCTCACGCATGGTTGTCCTGCTGCGCGTGCCCCCTTGATGATTTACATAAGCCACTGCCGTGGCATTGACTGACTAAATCCGAACGGGTGGTTCGGCTAGGAAGTGCCGAAAATACTGCAGTGTCCGCCAAACTATACGTATCTCCAACAAGTTGACCTGGAGGTGTGCCTCCTGTCGCGACCATTGGCCCTGAGTCGTGTGGTGATGAAACACTGCTCCCCAGGCCCAGGAGGCTGGCATCTGTCGTGACCACTAGCCAGTGCTCTGGGGGAAAAGGTTTACCCTGAAGAAGCGAAGATCTGACCGTCCACCACTCCAGTGACTGTCTGATCTGAGAGGATAGCTGGCACCGCTGATCGAGGGCGAATGGATTCTTATCCCAATCTAACAAGAGAGCCTGCTGTAGCGGGTGTAGAAGGAAACTGGGCAAACGGAATCGCTTCCCTTGCTGCCACCATCTTCCCCAGCATCCTCATCCCGAAACGAAAGGAGCGAGGAACTGGCTGCTGGAGCTTCCGGACTCCCTGCTGGAGCGGTACGGCTCTGTCTTGAGGGAGACTCAACAACCCTCAGGAGGTATCGAAGATCATTCCTAGGAAGAAAATCCTGTGGGGTGGGACAAGGGATGACATTTCCCTGTTGACCAACCATCCTAAGCGGAATAGCGTATTTAGCGTAATGCTAACATTCTCCTTGCATGCTTAAAAAGAGGGACCCTTCACCAAGAGGTCGTCTAAGTATGCAAGACGACTATGCCCCGAGAGTGTAAGACGGCCCTCACGCCTACCCTTAGTTTTGTGAACCCTCAGGGGTGGTGGCTAGCCCGAAGGGCAGCGCCGCAAACTAAAAATGTTGGCCATTGATGGCGCCCTGAAGAACCTTTTGATGCAGAGGAGAAATAGAAAAAATGCAGGTAGGCATCCTAAAAACCGACTTAGGATATGTATTCTCTCTGCACCATGCCCGATATAACCGAACGAAGCTATTCCATCCTGAAATGTGTGATCCTGATGAACTTGTTCAGGAGCCTCAGGTCCAAAATCGTCCTGACTGTCCCGTCCTTTTCGGGGACTGCGAAGAGATTGGAATAAAACTTCTGAGCCCTCTCGAGCTCTGGTATGGAATAATGACCTGTTGTCCTGGAGTGACCTGACGGCCCCCCGCAACGTCCCTGCCCTGTACTGTACTGTACTGTACTGTAGGGAAGTCGGGCAGACAAAAAACCGTCTTGGGGGTTCCTCAAACTTTAAGTCGTACCCGTAGACACCAGTTTCGTCCCCCATGAGTCGTGTGCTAACTCGACCCAGAATTACGAAAATAAGAGCAGGCGCCCGCCTGCCCTGTTGATGTCGCCCATAATGCTCCCCTATTCATTTGGCTGGGGGTTCTTGGCACCTCTCGGCCTGGCGGGCGCGGAACCCTCCACTGGATTGGGTCTACATGAGACCTGTTGCTCCCTGTTCTGGCTGGGGCGACTTGGACCGGCCGAACTGGCTGCCTCCGTCCCCCCGGAGTTGAGACCTACCCGAAATTATGTTGGAAACTAGGAAAAAAGGTTGCCTGATCATCTGTTGTGGAAGGAAGCTGCTCTTTCCTCCTGCCGCGTCAGAAATGCGCTGATCCAGATTTTTCCCCAAACAGGCCCTTGATAGGGTACGGAAGTCAGAGACCTCTTGGAAATAGAATCCGCCCGCCAAGCCCTTAACAAAAAGGGCTCTCCTAATGGCTACCGCGTTAGCGGCTGCCGATGCTGCACAATTGGCCTCATCCAATGCATTGATCAAGTAGTCTCCGGCCATAGGAATCTGATTTGTGACCTCTAACACCTCCGCAGGCAAGGTCTCTATCTCGCAAAGCCTTATTCACTGACTCAGACCATGACATCATGGCCTTGGCTCTCCCTGTTGCGCAAAGGGGGCGAGCGCTGAAGCTGACGCTTCAAAAACACTAATCGAGCCAAGCTCTCTATGAGCCTATCAGAGGGATTCTTAATGGACTTCGAGGCCAGACGAGATACTGGTGGATCCACCACTGGTGATTCCGTCGATCTCCTTTTTTATCTTACAGAGTTCAGGGGCAAATGGATATCTTGCCTCCATAGTCTCCTGACCCGAGAAGCGCCTATCTGGGCGTTCTCTGTGGCGCTGCCCAATGCCTTCAAACTCTGGGTGAGTGCCAAAGACTCTGTGCGGACGCCTTGCCTGTCTAAAGGCTACTTTATGGCTCAAGGCCAGGGTGACTTCATTCTCTGCCCCCAAGGTTTGCTTGACAGCTCCAATGAGGCTGTCTATTGCTACTGACAGCCCAGGATATCCAGGTCCGGCGGAGCGTCTGAGTCCCAATCCACACTCTGCCTGCTCCCGAACATAGGTGACAGAGAGCGTGATGCTGAACTCCCAGATGCCGAGGCACTGGGCAACCCGGAAAGACCTCGTGTATGCGCTTTACCCTCCCTGGCCATATTGCATGAGCAAGGCGTTTTTCTCCTTCTCTCTTTTTATTTTTTTTATTTTTTCCAAGAGAGGGAACGGGGGGGGGGGGGGGCAGGAGGGCACCCCCTGCGTGTCTAGTGTGCACCTGCAGCTCAGCTGCGCCTTACCCGCTCCTGCGTCCTCCACGCCACTGCTCCTGCGCACCTCTCTGGGGCAGGCCGACCACCTTACCTCCCGCGGCCTATCCCACCCCGAAGCCAGGGCCTCAATTAATTCGGCGCCTGTCCGGCTTCAAGGGGCGGGCCGCCGAAAGTGACATCCCGACAGAGGCGGGACTTCCTCCGCGGCCTAGCTCCGGCCAAAGCCACGGGCTCAATTTTACAGCATCTGCCCGCGGGATGCAGCCGAGGACGCCGCAGCGGCGCAGCCGTAAACGACGCAGCAGTGCGACTGCCGGAGGCGCCAGGCTCCGCAACAGGAGTGGTCGGAGGCGGAGGTGGTGGCGACGGGTGCCAGCTTACCTGCAGGAGGAAGCATCGGGAAGGATTTGCTGCACGCTCCCAGCACACCGCTGCTGTGTCCGCATCTCTGCCCAGGAGCCCCACACACACGGCCGGTGATTTGCGATCTCTGACGACTCCACCAGGTATACCGGGGAGGAGAGGGGTGGTGGGGGATCCAGGGCGGTGCAGGCAACCTAACTCCGTCCAGCTTCAGCCGAGCAGAGGGACCGTCCGTCGCCTTGCAGCACCTCCGTCTAGCGTTGGTGGAGCAGTGGGGGCCGCACAGACTAGTCTTGTGCCTCTGTGCAAGCCCATGGTTTCAATACCTAGGGGTGGACAGGGCTAAGTCTGGCATCGTGTCACACATCGCGTGAGAGGATACGTGGAGGGATACTCGCACGTGCTCGCCCGTTGATGGTTTGGGGAAATCGGACCCTTTCAATAGGATCCGTTGCCCCTGTCTCATCTTCTTAGAAAAAATAAAGAAAAGAAAAAAGCAAACTAAAATAAAAAATTCTGGGAACCTGCCCAGATTTGTCCCACGGTGCGGGAAAGGATACGTGGAGACGATACTCGACACGTGCTCGCCCGTTGATGGTTTGGGGAAATCGGACCCTTTCAATAGGATCCGTTGCCCCTGTCTAATCTTCATGGAACAAAAAAGTCTGGAGAAAAAAGACCAGACGTGTGCCTCCAAAGACACTAAGCAAAAAACTGGTTTCCGCCCGCAATCAGGGCGAGGGTGTATGCGGCGGGGGAGGAGCCAACCTTGTGTTGTATTGCCTAGTGTCAGCCTCCAGATGGCAGTAGCATACACCCCACAGTACCTGTGTCCCCCAATGAGACGAAGGAGAAAGTGATGAGTCTACTATTTTACAAAAGCGAGTGCGTGCCCTATGTGTTGCAGATATCTTCCATCCCTTTAAGGGGGTTGGTCAATTTTGCAATTCACTAACTGCAATTGGCATGTGCCCAAAAATACAGCACAATCCCACTACACAGTGGCAAGTAATAATAGTGAATGGAGTCGCGTAAAAATCCCACAGGTTGGATTCCTGACGACAGCTGCCGTAACTTGCACTTCACAGCCTCCTCCTGTCTATTGGCTGGATACAAGATGAGTTAACTGATAATCCATCAGAGAGCGCATTAAGATTAAATTGATGAATAGTTTGTAGCTCTAATATCTGTCTTTTCTGACTTCCTCTCAACTAATTTACGACCACAGACCACATCAAAGTTGAATGTGCAATGAAACCAAGAGCCTGTAAAAGCCAAAAGGTGAAAAATTTGGTGGACAACCTCTTTAAGTCGCATTCCCACAAGTCACCGTGTAGCTCTCAAAGATCCTATCCCAATATGTAGTAGGTGTAATAACAATAGTAGCATATACCTTCAATTAGAAATGTAGTATAGTTCTCCTGATAACTTTTGTCGCTTTCCACATGTGCACGTATTGTAGTGGCTTAGGTATCCATGGTTACATCCACTAACAGCTGAGTAATTGTCACAATGTGAGTTGTCATAACCAAGGATACCTAAGCCACTGTAATGCCATGCACATGGGGTAAGCGGCGTAGAGAATCAGAAGAACTATACTACATTGCTATTTGAAGGTATTTGCTACTATGTTCGAGTCCCTGCAGAAGAGGTAGAAAAATGTTTATGGAACCAAGTCACTTGTTTTTTCTTGGGCTTTCAGTCCCCTTTATCATGTCAGTCTTAAGGCCCTCATACACATTAGACTAATGTCGGCTGAATCTATACCGACAGGTTCGGCCGACGGAATAATGTGTATGGGGGCACCGGCTGACTGATCATCTGGAGAGGTGTTGATGGGACATGTCCGATTTCAGACCGCCGATTGCATTGTTCTCCCTGAAAGAAGCCACCAGCCGGTGTATCGGTTTAGCAAACAGGAGACGAGCGATCGGCCGAGTACGGGAGGGTCGGCTGAGATGGCTGTCAGACTAATAGTTGAGTTTTTGGTTTCCACCTATGCTCTAGGGTCTAAGTGATAACTTTTATCCTTGTGGAGAGTGACAAGCCAAGCCTGGCATGTCTGAGTGTGGAGACTTATAGGCCATGCATGCTCCTCTGGGAAATTAAATATGAAAACTGCCTCTTTAGAGAGGAAGAGGACTACAACTTTATCGCCACCTATAGGAAGGAGCGATACTAAGTCAATATCAATTTTTTTTACAAGCCTTGCCATATGAGTTAGGATAAAAGTCAAACCAGAATCTTAATTTACAGTCAGTGTTTCAGTGTGTTGCCCCTCATCAGTGCAAAGTATGAGATCTGATTTGGCTGTATGAGAGGATCTGGTCTGTGGTGTAAGGGGTAACGTTTCTCCTTGTGGAGAGGGACAAGCCAAGCCTGGCATGTCAGAGTGAGGAGACTTATAGTCCATGCATGCTCCTCTGAGAAATTAAATATGCAAATTGTCTCTTTAAAGAGGAAGAAGACTAGAACTCTAGCGCCAACTATAGGAAGGATCGATCCTAAAAGCCAATAATCGACTCTTTAACGAGCCTTGCAATATGAATTAGGATAAAAGCCAAATCAGAATCTCAATTTTCAGATGCAGTGTTTCTGGATATTGCCCCTCATCAGTGCAAAGTGTGAGATCTGATTTGGCTGTATGAGAGGATCTGGTCTGGTGTCTAAGGGGTATCATTTATCCTTGTGGTGAGAGACAAGCCAAGTTTGTCATGTGAGTGTGAGGAGACCTATAAACCATGCATGCTCCTCTAGGAAATTAAATATGCAAATTTTTCTAGTCCTTTTGCCCTCAGAAGAGAGAATATACACAACTATCCTCTTAAAATGTACCAAGAGGTTAATTGGCTGCAATGTGTGTCTAAACAGATTGTGACTGATGTGAGTGCCAAAGATCTTTGTACCGCGTTGCAGAATATGTCGGTGCCATACAAGCAGCAGGAAATAAAGAAAAACAAATATATTTCTGTAATTTTAATAAAAACTTTTCCAACATGAACGCTCCATTTCTGACCAAACTAAACTGATCCCTGCAATAGTTCTTGACCCCGATTATCACCGGCTACCTGCCTGGTCCTGTTTGGTATTAGAAAAGTATTAGGCGATTACTTAAAAGGGGTTGTCCAACGTTTAAAGGGAATCTATCAGTGAGATCAAACCCCCCCTGCACCCCCCCAAAAAAAAAAAATGCTTATGTAGATGTGTATGCAGATCTTTGAAATGTAAATCCTTGAACCACCTTTACTTCTTCTGTCTGTTGCTGCATTCCTGAGTATTTCCTTTCATATGCAAATCGGACAGCTGGTTTTTGCTATTTAATCCGAGAGCAGCATGATATAGGGGCAGATACCCTGATTCTAGAGATGTGTCACTTACTGGGCTACCTAGTGTAGCTTTGATAAAATCACTGTTTTATCTGCTGTAGATCTTTCAGTTCTCTGAATGCTGAGCTCTGTATAACCCCGCCCACACCACTGATTATGCACAGTGAACACAGCTGACAATCAGTGGCGGGCGCTGGGTTATACAGAACAGGAGGACAGCATGGCACTGGACTCTTGGTCTTGGTGATAATCTCCTGCTAATAAAACAAACATTTAATTAAAACTGTATCAAGCAGCTTAATAAGTGACATATCACTGGATTCAGGGTCTCTGCCCCTACGTAATGCTGCTCTCAGATTACATTGAAAAATCCTGCTGACAGATTCCTGTTAGTCGTTTCCTCATTTTTCTTCTATGTTACATTGTATGCCTTTTTAGTTGTTACTCTTATACCCTGCTATTATCATGTTTTTTATTGCTGCAGATTGTTTAGTGTAGCTTTGGAACAACTTAATTTTGGTACCAAAGAAGTGGAAGGAGGAACCCACTCAACGGGGAAATCTGGTGGTTTTGATGTGAAAGCTCTGCGAGCCTTTCGTGTGCTACGTCCCCTCCGATTAGTGTCCGGTGTGCCCAGTAAGTACTTTTTTTTTTTTTGGGTAACTTTTATTCTGGGATACTTTAAGCCTAAAAATGACCACATTAAAGAGGTTGTCCACTACTTTTTCATTGATGACCTAGCCCTAGGGTAGGTCATCAATGTCTGATCGACCGGGGTCCGACACCTCGCACTTCCGCCGATGCCGGAAATACTCACTTGCGGAGCTGCTCCGTCTCCTTGTAGTGGCCGCGGCAGGGTACTGCAGTGCACATCCAACTCCTCTTCCAATCAATAGGAGGCAGATGTGCAGTACCCTGCAGCGGCCACTACAGGAAGACGGAGCAGCTCCACAAGTGAATATTTCAGGCATCGGCGGAAGTGCCGGGTGTCGGACCCCGGTCGATCAGACATTGATGACCTACCCTAATTAATGAAAAGCCATGGACAATGTTCATTCAATCCTCATGCACACAAGCAAAATCGGACGTTTTTAATCCATGCTCTTGATCCAATTTGCATCCATTTTTTGATCCTTGCGTCCATTTCTACCATTTCAATTTGACATCTGTTTTTGCTCATATGAGATTAAAAAAAAATTCAAAAATTTTCCTACTCATTGAACTCAGCATTTCCATTCTTTTCGCGTTTTTACTGCTATTTTTCACCCATTCGAGATCAAAATGCCTTCTCCCCAAATTTACGCTGCAGCTTTCTGGCCACAATCTCCAGTTTTTTAATGAAGAAAAAAAGCATTAGAAAAGCAACGTGTGAACATGCGCTAACGTTCTGCAACAGAATTTTGCCATAAAGGGATTTTGATGCCCTGAAAGTTTTTTTAAAACTTTATCCACATGTATTGGACTGATGTGGATTTTCAATGAAAAAAAGCTATGCTAAGAATTCACAGCGAAACTGCCTTGTGCAAATCTTCCCAGACGGTAGAAGGATTTGCTCTTTCATCCCCCCATCATTTTTGTAAATGTCAGGCTTGGTGTGACATCTAAATTTGGTGTCTGGTTTAATTTGGCTTTAAGAGAAGAGAGCGCTCCTGGGGTCATGCGTGAAAATGCTGTAAATGGCAAACGGCAAATGGAAAAGAGCTATTGTGACACGATTATCGATCCATAAAAGCCTCTCCAATCTCTCCGTGTCGGTGCGTCCTTCTGCTTAAGAATCGCGGAGCACATCTCCGTTGTGGATTTATAGATTATATAGCTCCAGATTAGTATTCCAAGGGTCAGATGAGCGTCATTCCAAATTTTGTTTGCTTAGCTGAAAGGGCACAGTCAGATGGCCGTATAGGACGAACGACCATTCCATCACAATACTCGGACTGGCCGATGGCTATCCTCACTGAAACATGACAGCATGTATTTCTATGCAGCTGTCACGCTTGGGTGAGGAGAGCCACCAGCCTGTCACGGGTATGTTAGAAGCTGCAGACAGTCACTCTGCATCTGGCTGAAGAAGGTCTCTTCGTTTGGCTTTGCAGACACCTTCTTAACCCTTCTCTTTGACCCAGTGGCTACTTTTCTCCAGCTCTAATTGACACACCTGGTCCTGGGTGTTTATAGACTCCCAGCCTGCTGTTGGGAGTTGCTGGTGATATTCTCTTTTTCCCCCTGTTGAGGCTTGGAGCTATAGCAGTTGACTATCTTCCTCTTTGGTGTTGCTGGAGGACATCTGTGTTACATCTCTGAGTCTACTCAAGATAAGTGTTCCCCTTGTTTGTCTATCCCAGCTGTCTTTAGTGGTAGTGGGGATCGACTAGTGTAACCCCGTCCTTCCCTAAGCAGGGCTTATTGCCGGGGTCAGGCAGGGATTAGGTTCCTGCTTGGCGATAAGTGCAGAACCTATATAAGGACGTTTAGGGCAGACAAGGTGACTTTACATATGCCTAGGGGTCTCCACTCCCGCTTCCCTGTTGGGCTCCCTTCCCCTCATCCCTTTGTGTTGCACTTAGTCTTTACTATACAGTGCGTGACACGGCCAGTCCAAGTATTGCGATGCGACCGTCGTCAATGCTATACAGCCGTCTGACTGTGCCCTAATTATTAGCGTTTGAGTCTTTGTGCTGGTACGTTTGCTGACTCCGCGAAATACTGGGGGACCTCTAGAAGTTGCAGAGTTAGGAATTGCATCCAGGCCCCAAACCAGGGAGTGCACATAAAACCAGTTGTACCATTAGAATGCACAATATAATTTATAAATCCATTCTGATTTATTGTTTTATATATTTTTTTAGAACCAAGTGTTTAGGTTAAAGAGGACCTTTCAATAATTTTTTCTTTTTTTAATTGGACACACTATGTAATATTGGATGAAGAAAACTTTTTTTCTTTATTTTGTCTGTCCGTTGCAGATATATTGGCATTCAAAGTACTTAGCACCTAATGAGTTAACTTTTTAAGTCCAAGTAGGTTATCAGACAGTTTTCAGTGAGGGGGCGTTTACTTCTTCTCCCTGTATGATGCTGACCAATCATAAGCAGGCAACAACACTCAGAGGAAACAAGAACACCCCCCCCCACGATAGCTTGGAGCAAGTTTCTGAGTGTGTGAGATGTAGTGATGCACACATTTACGCTGGGTCCCTGCAGCGCAATACAAGCTGACAGCCAATGAAAGGCCGACAGCTGACGTCGGTGTGCAAGTCACTGGCGACATATGGCAGTGAAGTCATGCTCTGCCCCGCTTGCACACTAAAGTCAGCTGTTGGCTCCTGCACTGTCTACAGAAGAGGACTCCACACTATGTGGGTAGAATCATCCAAAAAAATGTTATGAATTAGAGAACATCGGCAGAACCTGGGAGATATGTACCATGATTGATGACATATATAACAGAATGGGCCTGAGATGAGGGACATATATACCAAAATGGGCTCAGGATGGGGGACACATATACTAGGATGAGCAACCTATATAGTAAGATGGGAGAAGTATATACCAGGATGGGGAACATATATACCAGGAAGGGACTCAGGATAGGGGACATATATACCAGGAAGGGACTCAGGATGGGGGACATATATACCAGGAAGGGACTCAGGATGGGAAGCATATATACCAGGAAGAGACTGAGCATGGGAGACATATATATCAGGAAGGGACTGAGTATGGGGGACATATATACCAGGAAGGGACTGAGTATGGGGGACATATATACCAGGAAGGGACTGAGTATGGAGGATATATATACCAGGAAGGGACTGAGTATGGGGGACATATCTACCAGGAAGGGACGGAGTATGGGAGACATATATACCAGGAAGGCACTCAGGATGGGGGACATATATACCAGGAAGGCACTCAGGATGGGGGACGTATATACCAGGAAGGGACTCAGGATGGGGGACATATATACCAGGAAGGGACTCAGGATGCGGGACATATATACCAGGAAGGGACTCAGGATAGGGGACATATATACCAGGAAGAGACTGAGTATGGGAGACATATATACCAGGAAGGGACTGAGTATGGGAGACATATATACCAGGAAGGGACTGAGTATGGGAGACATATATACCAGGAAGGGACTGAGTATGGGAGACACATATACCAGGAAGGGACTGAGTATGGGAGACATACATACCAGGAAGGGACTGAGTATGGGAGACATACATACCAGGAAGGGACTGAGTATGGGAGACATATATACCAGGAAGGGACTGAGTATGGGAGACATATATACCAGGAAGGGACTGAGTATGGGAGACATATATACCAGGAAGGGACTGAGTATGGGAGACGTATATACCAGGAAGGGACTGAGTATGGGAGACGTATATACCAGGAAGGGACTGAGTATGGGAGACATACATACCAGGAAGGGACTGAGTATGGGAGACATACATACCAGGAAGGGACTGAGTATGGGAGACATACATACCAGGAAGGGACTGAGTATGGGAGACATATATACCAGGAAGGGACTGAGTATGGGAGACATACATACCAGGAAGGGACTGAGTATGGGAGACATATATACCAGGAATGGACTCAGGATAGGGGACATATATACCAGGATAGGACTCGGGATGAGGGACATATATACCAGGAAGGGACTCAGGATGAGGGACATATATACCAGGAAGGGACTCAGGATGAGATACCAGGAAGGGACTCAGGATGAGGGACATATATCCCAGGAAGGGACTCAGGATGGGGGACATATATACCAGGAAAGGACTCAGGATAGGGAACATATATACCAGGAAGAAACGGAGTATGGGAGACATATATACCAGGAAGGGACTGAGTATGGGAGACATATATACCAGGAAGGGACTGAGTATGGGAGACATATATACCAGGAAGGGACTGAGTATGGGAGACATATATACCAGGAAGGGACTGAGTATGGGAGACATATATACCAGGAAGGGACTGAGTATGGGAGACATATATACCAGGAAGGGACTGAGTATGGGAGACATATATACCAGGAAGGGACTGAGTATGGGAGACATATATACCAGGAAGGGACTGAGTATGGGAGACATATATACCAGGAAGGGACTCAGGATAGGGGACATATATACCAGGATAGGACTCGGGATGATGGACATATATAACAGGAAGGGACTCAGGGTGAGGGACATATATCCCAGGAAGGGACTCAGGATGGGGGACATATATGCCTGAAAGCAGTAGGCCCATCGGGCTCTAGTTACGCCACTGTGCCGCCATCCTGTGCTCATGATGCCGAAGTCGCAGCATGAATATAATGCCATCCCTCTACTTCTTCTTCCAGGTTTACAGGTCGTCCTGAACTCCATTATTAAAGCCATGGTTCCCCTGCTGCACATCGCCCTTTTGGTTTTGTTCGTTATTATAATTTATGCTATTATTGGACTAGAGCTTTTTGTTGGGAAAATGCACAAATCCTGCTTTTTCCTCGGCACTGGTAAGTTAAAGAAACCTTTAAATAACTTTAATGGAGATAAAAGTGATAATCTGAGCAATCTGGATATGATTTAGCAGCCAGACAATCCTTAAAAGGAATATGTATCCAAGAAATTACCTACTGTATGAATCAGGTTTTTATGTTCAATGTCATTTTTTTTGTATTTTTTATATATATATTTTTTTTTTTCATATTCCAGTCTGTATTAAAAAAAGTTGGTGTCTTGCAATTTTCATACTGACCACTGGAGCAATTTTTGAGTCATAATTCCTGTTCTTCAAGAAATGCACACGCACATTGGCAGCAATAGACTGATTCAGGTCCTGTCTTTTCTATTGAAGCATCTAATGAGCGGGTGCAGATATTATTTTGAAGGGAGGGTGAGCAAGGTCAGCCATGACATTGTTTTTTTTGTGAATGTTGGATGCTGTGTTATCAGCTGTGTATAGAAGTGTTACCTATTATTATAATCCTGTATGTGCTGATAATGAGTCTGCTGAAAAGCATTCTGTAAAAAAAAAACAAAACAGGAAGTATGAGTCTAAAATAGCCCGACTAGAAAGATTTCTATTTTTTTCTGTACAAATTCAATGTTTTTATCTGAAATGCTGGGGTGCTTTAGGGAAGGAAACCATTCTTTGAAAAGCTGGCAAAGGACCATGTGTCTTGTTGACCAGCCTCTGAGGCCAGTTCCCGGAGGGTTCTGCTCCCCCCACCTCCCTAGACTGAGAGGTCTCTTTCTATATGTATGTATGTAGGGAAAGACCTGTCAATTAAAGGGAACAGTGGGGATAAGACAGAGGGGGCTGCATTGGACTAATCAGCAGAGACACATAGTCCCATGGTTCGGGCAGTGTGAATCAGATGATAGGTTCCTTCTTAAATGAGACTTGTTTTTTTTTTTTTTTAATCATCAC
Organism: Dendrobates tinctorius; assembly: GCF_039654945.1. Taxonomy (NCBI): domain Eukaryota; kingdom Metazoa; phylum Chordata; class Amphibia; order Anura; family Dendrobatidae; genus Dendrobates; species Dendrobates tinctorius. The sequence goes on along the minus strand of NW_027361706.1, from coordinate 9,342,671 downwards.
TTCAAATCCATATGGTACAGTAGGAAGAAATGAGCAGATGGCACTTAGTCTTGTAGGAAAAGATTTAGTATAACTTGTATTATATTAATTTAAAGAGGACCCCTTGTCTCTCCTCCTATTGTAGTTATAAGGGATTTTTCAAGCACACAGATTAGTGAAGCAAAATAAAGTCTGTTAGAAATGAAGACACTTTATAATTTACTTGCTGTTAAAATTCTGCTGAACAGTGATGCCATGGGGGTGTGATCCCGAGCAAGTTTACAGTGACTGGGGATGTGCACAGGGAAGGAGGGAGAGGTGATGTCAGGGGGGACGTGGCCTCTGATCCTGAGAAAGTTTACAGTGACTGGGGGGGGGGGGGATGTGCACAGGGAGGGAGGAAGAGTTGTTGTCAGTGGAGACTTGGCCTCTGATCCTGAGCAAGTTTACAGTGACTGGGGATGTGCACAGGGAGGGAAGGAGAGGTGATATCAGGGGGTGTGGCTGGTGATCATGAGCAAGTTTATAGTGACTGCGGATGTGCACAGGGCAGGAGGGAGAGGTGATGTCAGGACGGGGCTTCTGATCCTGAGCAAGTTTACAGTGAGTGGGGATGTGCACAGGGAGGGAGAGGTGATGTCAGGGGGCGTGGCTGGTGATCATGAGCAAGTTTATAGTGACTGCAGATGTGCACAGGGAGGGAGGGAGAGGTGATGTCAGGGTGGCGTGGCTGGTGATCATGGGCAAGTTGTCAGTGATTGGGGATTTGCACAGGGAGGGAGAGGTGATGTCAGGGGGCGTGTCCACTGATCCTGAACAAGTTTACAGTGACTGGGGATGTGCACAGGTAGGGAAGGAGAGGTGATGTCAGGGGGGACGTGGCCTCTGATCCTGAGCAAGTTTACAGTGAGTTGGGATGTTCACAAGGAGGGAGGGAGAGGTGATATCAGGGGGCATGGCTGGTGATCATGATGTGCACAGGTAGGGAGAGGTGATGTCAGAGGAGGGTGGACTCTGATCCTGAGCAAGTTTGCTTTGACTGGGGTTGTGCACAGGGAGAGAGGAAGAGCCAGAGGAGCACATGGCGGGATCCACAGAGAACAAGTAATCTTATCAGCTTGTGACTATAGCCAGAAGAGATGGAGCTGGCCTGTCTCAGGCTTCCAGATGATATTAGAATAAATTACTACATTATATGACTCAGTGCTCGCCTTCTGTGCACTGAGCAAGCCAATGACCGTACCTGGAACACTACGGACTGCAGGAGAGTCTCAGGATAGCAAATGCTAAGTGAAATGGGAGGAATCTTAGGAGGAAGAATCTGTGTTTACAGCAATTTAGCCATCTTTAGAGTCTCAGGATGGTGCTTTGTACGAGTCTCAGGGTGGTTCTTTGTAGGTGGAACAGGTGGGTACTGAGGGTGGGAGTGAGTGAGCTGTGGGAAAGAAACAGGTCTTGGGAATTGTAGTCTAGGGACACAGGTAGAACTGTCAGGACTTTCAGGATATATACAATAATAGGCCACAAGGATGGCTGGAGGGGGCTGAAGCGGTTCTAAAAAAATATAGGTAACAAGGGTTCTGGGGAATCATAAAATGGCCAGCCTTTTTATTTTACTTGGAAAACCCCTTTAATTCTTGTATTTAATCCGAAAAAGTGATTCAAAGCGAGGCAAGTAATTTTTTAAATAATCTTTGCATTGGTCCGTTCCTCTGTTACTCTGCTAGGAAATGTGTGGATAAATTGGCAAATTAGTTTTTCTTGGGAAATGAGTCCTATACTCCTACAAGTTCACTGTACTTCTTACTCCACAGAATTGCTGGCCGAAGATGAACCTGCGCCCTGTGCGTTCTCAGGGAACGGGCGCGTGTGTCCAGTAAATGGTTCAGAATGTAAGAGCGGATGGGCTGGGCCTAATGGAGGAATAACCAATTTTGATAACTTCGCCTTTGCGATGTTAACTGTGTTCCAATGCATCACCATGGAGGGCTGGACTGATGTCTTATATTGGGTAAGTCATACTGCTTTCACGGTAATTAGTAGAAATGTTCAGTAAGCGGTGGAAGCGACCATTTTTGTGCCCTAATAATTGATGGGTTTGCAGGTATAATTTAATTTTATTTTTTGTTTTATTTTTTCTGTTTGCATTTGTCAAAAGTTTAAAAATTGTCCCAGTTCCCTGCTCAAGTTTTGAGCTATTCTTCACCTTACAGGTCCTTATCAAAGCTAAAACTTTGGGGTCTGACATCTGTGGACCCTTTGTATCCCACTAATTGTATATATAGAAGTAGTTCCGTTCTCAGTGCATGTAATAATGATTATATATAGTGTTCTACTGTGTGTGTATATATGTATCTGCTGGAGTAAAATGCGCTTTTATACATTTTTGCTATAATTTACGCCTCTTTTGTAGTGTAATTTATAGTCAGTCTGCTAGGCCACACCCCTTCGGATAATCTCCGCCCACGTGAGCTGGCATAAGAATCCCAAAATTTGCAAAATGTCTTTTTTTTTTAATGCCAAGCTACTGGCCCTAAAGCTCCTGATGAATTCCCCCTATATGTCCTATTATGTAAATCAGTGCAACATGCTTTATAAAGAACCGAACAAGCAGGGAATGTGGTGACATCTATCGGCAATCACTGACAGAATTGTGATTACCGCTCCGAATGACAGTGGGCGGCCATACAGAGTGCACCACAAGGCCACCGTATATCAAAGTATATATAATATGCAGATGAAAATTGTATTCAGAGAGGATCATTTATAGTATATGGCGCCAATCCGTCTAGTCAGAGTTCTTCCATATAGAACCAAAAATAAAATAAAATAAAAAAAATTAATAGCCATAAAGTTATTAGATTAATCTGGAAATTCGACAAGAGTCATTTTTATTTCAGCGCCTTCCCTGTAATAACTAATGGCTGCAGACCCGCTTTCTGGCTGTATATACTTTATCCTTCATCCTGATGTCCACCGCTTCTGTTTTTTTTTTAAAGACCACCTGTCATTAAAAATGCTGTTATTAGATCCTTGCCACCTGCCATAGAGCTCAGTACTGTGTCTAGATGCCCCCCTCCCGGTCAAATCACTGCTTTTAGAAGGAGGGTCTGTAGGTATTTGGGGGGTGGTGTATCGGGGGCTAATCAGGGTCTCCTTGCTAGTGGCTACTTGGCCTGGTAGATTATTGCCACCCGAACCACCGGCAGCAGGAATCACACGGGTGCGATATTACAGAAAACATAGAACTGAGGACTATGTGTCTTGGATGCGGGTCCCGGCGCCTTCTTCTCAACCCGCTCCCCTAGACTTAGAGGTCTCCTTACTTACACACATAGGAAACCTGCTGGGTACCTGCCTCCTACTAGTCATCTGAGATGAATAGTCCCCAACCACTATGCGCCTACTGTCAGGCTCCCTTTAAAGGTAATTTGTCACCAGGTTTTGCTATGCTATCTGATAACAGCAGCATAATGTAGTGACAGAGACCCTGATTCCAGCGATTTTTCTCTTACTGACCTGCTTACTCCTGTTTTGATAAAAACATAGTTTTACCTGCCAGTTCTCTAATGCTGAGCTCCCTATAACCCCACCCACACCACTGACTGACATCGTTCTGTGTACACTGTTCATAGGCAGAAAGGTACAAATCAATGGTGGGGGCGGGGTTACACAGAGCAGGAGGACTGCATGGCACAAGGCAACTAGTCCCCTAGTGATAACCTCCCACTGATAAAATACTGATTTTATTGAAATAAAAACAAGTAACCCAATAAGTAACATATCACTGGAATCAGGATCTCAGCCCGTACACCATGCTGCTCTTAAATAGAAAAAAATGGCTGACATATTCCCTTTTAAAGAACAATGGCATAAAGTTACAAAAGAAGTAATAGTCAATTTACCAATCCTTTGGTGCTTTTGTGCCGAAACATCCCTGGTTTCCTGCCACGATCTGTTTACTGTGCTTTGGCGTTGTCACCATTTCATCCACCCATTATTGGCTGCCGTAGTGATAAGTTAGCAACATTGAGGTGACCACTGTGACCAGTGTTTGGCGGCATTGATGGTAATACAACATCACAGAAACAAGGTGAACAGAGACCGGTGGGGGACCAGGGAAATGTTTGCACAGAAGCAGATGGGTTTCTATAAGAAGAGAATTACTTGTTGTTTTATACCATTGGAAGGTGTTTGAATAAAGCTCAGTGATGCCACTATTATAGTGAAATTACTCTAAGTCCTGCTGTTGAGAAGAGAGAGGCTCTCAGTGTTAGTTTTTTGTTCCTGCTTCTCTCTGTACCTTAGATATGGCTCCTCTTCTTTGTGTATTAATCTAGTCTTGTTTTCCAAGCGGGCGTGGTCATGAAATATTCGCAAAAATGCTGTGATGCTGAGTCACTTCTTGCTGACAAGCCGTAAGTCAGGTTAGTCAAGAAGTCCGAGGTCAAGAGCCAGGAGGGTACGTCATAAAGAGAGGGAAGAAACAAAGATGTAGTCTGGTAATGGTCGAAGGTCAAAATACCAGGAAGATAGCGGATCAGAGCAAAAAGGGTAATGCAAACGGGTAGTCAATAGGAAAGTACGGGGTCCAGCAACAAAGTATCAGAAAGTCACAATACTGAGAACAAAGCACAGAGGAACAAGCCACATGGAAATGAAAGGTACGACTAGTAACTATCTGGGCCAGATAGCTCAGTTAAGTAGCTAAATAATCACCTGGAGCAGGGAACACCTGAAGGAAGCCCAGCACCTCCCAGATTCGTATTGGACAGCCGGGCTGTCTCTCTAAATGTTGACAGCTCAGCACGCCCCTGCACCAGATTGGATGACTGAGCTGTCAATCAATGCATCCAAGATACACTGAGCAGTGGAATCTGTGACAGATGCATTTATGATGCCCGCGCCCACTTGGATATATATATATATATTTAATATATATTTAAAAAAAAGAAGAAAGTTTATATACACAAGGAAGAGGGAGCCCTATGTCGGGAAGGAAGGAAGAACGCAGGAACAAAAAACCCCACTGGATGCAGAATGGCAACACCAAGTAAGAAAATGACATATTTGTGGCGAGCAACAGGTCTTCTTTAAAGAACCTGAAAACCCCTTTAATGTAGTGCAAGTTTTCTATGGTTTATCGGCACCACTATCGGCCTCCGAGGATTTATCGATTTTGTCATTGATGTGTGTAATGGGAACACCACATCAGAATTGGTTGCTGCCCCTTGACCCATGCCTGCCCCAATACTCTCCGAAGAGCTGGCACCCTTCTGCCCTCTTTTGATGTTTTGCCAGCTGAGACCCTTTAACACAGAAGAAAAAGAATGGATAAAAATCAGTTTCTACATTGGGTCAGGTATGAATTTATGTATTTTGTTCTTGTACCGCTCCTGCCCAGAACAGTCTCCGATCTGCCACGTCCCACCTACAGCCTGGCTGACCTCCACTATGGGGATTGTGTTCTAGTCTTGATTTCATGCCCTGTTTCTTCTCACCAATGCTTTCTATAAGTGCGTTTTGTTTTTTCCAGATGAATGATGCTATGGGATTTGAATTACCTTGGGTGTATTTTGTCAGTCTCGTCATCTTTGGGTCATTTTTCGTGCTAAATCTTGTTCTTGGTGTATTAAGCGGGTAAGCACACGTCTTTTCTTTCACGAAAGCAGAGCCCAACGTTCAGCCACCGCCAACATATCAGGGCCAAACAAGTAGGGAAAGATAAAAAAAAAAAATATTAAGAAGACTGATTATAGAGAATAATCCCAAGGTAAGGACCACTGATCTCCCTCTCCTTAGGAAGATGGAGATGGCCGATGTGGCTCGGTGGCTGCAGGTTGGTCTCTGCTGGACAGTACACGTTCCGACTGTAACCAACTTCCTTGAATTCTTACAGGTGAATGATGCCATAGGATGTGAATGGCCATGGATCTATTTTGTTAGTCTTATTATCCTTGGCTCATTTTTCGTTCTTAACCTGGTTCTTGGTGTACTTAGTGGGTAAGCAGACGGATGATCCCTGCCTCTTCTATTGCTGTTTGCTCGGTGGCCAGCTATCTGCACAAAAGAAAGATTTCATATTTGTTCTCTGCATGGCTGCCAATTTTTTAAAAAAATTGTTTTGTACAATCTTTGTTTGGAAACAAATATGTGACAGGTATCCTCTTATGATTTCATTGACATGTGCCTCAAGCCTTCAAAATTAACCTGTCAGCTGGATTAGCAACTCCGTACCAATCCCAGTATGCTATGTAGCTATTTAAAGGAACTCTGTCTGCACCCTTGGTGTGGCCAAACAGTTCAAGCACATTAGCTCGGTGCACCCTTGGTGTAGCCAAACCGTTCAAGCACATTAGCTCAGTGCACCCTTGGTGTAGCCAAACCGTTGAAGCACATTGGCTCGGTGCACGCTTGGTGTGGCTAAATAGTTCAAGCACATTAGCTGGGTGCACCCTTGATGTAGCCAAACAGTTCAAGCACATTAACTCGGTGCATCCTTAGTGTGGCCAAACAGTTCAAGCACATTAGCTCGGTGCACCCTTGGTGTGGCCAAACCATTCAAGCACATTAGCTCGGTGCACCATTGGTGTAGCCAAACAGTTCAAGCACATTAGCTCGGTGCACCCTTGGTGTGGCCAAACAATTCAAACACATTAGCTCAGGTCACCCTTGGTGTAGCCAAACCATTGAAGCACATTGGCTCGGTGCACCCTTGGTGTGGCTAAATAGTTCAAGCACATTAGCTCGTGCACCCTTGATGTAGTCAAAGAGTTTAAGCACATTAGCTCGGTGCACCCTTGGTGTGGCCAAACAATTCAATGCTCTTTCCTACCCACTTTTTTTCCATATATTTCCACTCTTCTCTGGCTCCTGTAAAGCCAGAGCTGTCAATCAAAGAAGAGGTCACAGAAATAGATAGAAAACAAGTAGGGGGGAAGGTGAATTGAATTGTTTGGTCTCACCAAGGGTGCACTGAGCTCCTGTTCTTGGTTTCAACAGTTATTTTGTGTGGACATACGGCCTCTTCCAGTATGCATGTGGTTATTTTGGCAGGTAAGGTATAGAATAGAGAAATCCGTTTTTTGTGGATGCTGTATTATAATTACCATGAAGTAGTCATCTGGGCGGAGCTGTTGGTTCTCACAGTCATGCCCATTGAGGAGGAATCTTCTCAGCAAGTGTAAAATTTCAGTTAACTTTAGACCCTCTGTGTGCACGATTACAGCAAGGACTGAATGACTCTTCAGATTACAGGCTCCACCCAAATGACTACATTGGGATCATTATACAGCGCTGAATGGTTAATAGTATTTTTTTCTACAATGTAATCTATTAGACAGAATAAGCATATGTATGATAGGAGAGATAATAAAGAACTGTGTATCATCAGATGGGTCAGGGGGGATAGTCCTGCTGACAGGGGCCCTTTAAGTTGCACTATATGGCAGAACAGCACACTGTGGTTTGCACCATTTTTATTAGGACAGCTGATTTAATGCTCCTGGAGACCTGTTTACAGTACCTGCTTCGAAACAAAGATGTCCTGCTGTGGGTTCCTGCTTTTCCTGGATTTTCTGTCTGTGTATTATTATTATCACACTTTCAGATCTCTGTTTCAATGTCTGATTTTTGGAGAAATTCTCCACGTCCAGCCGGCCACCGCTTCTGTCCCGCACACGGTGCATGTAATCTGATTGCTTACTGTTCTGCCATTGTGTTCAGTTTTTACTATACTGTTGTGGTGAGTACCCAAAACGCGTCAGCTCGTCATCCCACGATGTGATCCGACTTCTCATAATTGTCACCGTGGATTATGTGTTTGTATCTTGAAGGTAAAGGGTCCAACCATGGCCATGGTCTGTATTTGTCACATGCACTTTCTTTGACTTATCCAGAATTCTCAGATTGCATCTTATTATTATTATTGTTATTATATTTGATATGATTTTTAGGGTGCAATATTTTATTTAGTATTTATTGTTTTCAAGGCTGGAAAATAAATGTAAAGTCTAATATAGTTAATCCCTTTGTATCATTGCAAACCCATTTTTACTTTCTCACCAATTGTTCCAGTGTCCGTTTATAGGGAATCTGTTTGCTGTGATCTGATAGCACCATGATGTAGGGACAGAGACCCTGATTCCAGTGATGTATCACTTACCTTACTGGGTGCTGCAGGTATAATAGAGTCACAGTTTTATCTAGCAGAGCTCAATTGTTGTACTGTGTATAACTCCACCCACACCACAGCTTTCTGGCCAATCATTGCTGGGGGCATGGTTGGACTACTCTACACGTGCCAACTTGTCCTGTAGTGATAATCTCCTGCAGATAAAATACTGATTGTATTAAAACAGCAAAACACAGCCCAATGAGTGGGAATCAGGGGTTCTATTCCTACATTATGAAGCTCTCAGGTTACATTCCTTTTAAGACTTTATTTGGGCAGTATTTTTACATGCACATCATTTTTCTTTTTTTTTTTAAATACATAATTAGGAACGCAAATGGGAGCCTTACTGTGCATTCTCATATATTTGCTAAAGATAAGCTCTGTCATTCGCTCTGCTCTTGTCTAGCATCCAGTCCTGTTCTCCATGGCAGCCGATCTTCACTTTTGCTTCTTGCATCTTCAGTTTGGCATCCCGGGCACCTCTGACTCCTACTAGCCCATGCATCATTATGACCATAGATGTCGGGGGCAGAAAAGTGAATGTCGTCTGGGTTGGAGGACTGGGTCAGAGCAGCACAATTCAAATTGATGATTTAATCAAATTTCTCCCATAAAGGGGCCTTCTAATCTTGTTCATTTGCAGCTTACTTTCAGAATATTGAGTACATTTTTAATAGGGTGGGTCCCACCATTGGTACCAGCATCTATCTTGAAAATGAAGCAGAGCAAGCGCGCGTTTCCAGAAATTCTACTATCATTTTACAGACAAAGGAGCACACTGTACCACTCTGCATCTCTTCTCTCTGTCTCCTCTCTCCTCTGTCTCTCTCCTCTCTCTCCTGTCTGTCTTCTCTCTATCTCCCTCTCTCCTCTCCCATCTATCTCTCCTCTCTCTCTCGCTCTCCTGTCTCCTCAATCTCTTCTCTATCTTCTCTCTCCTCTCCCTCTCTCTTCTATACCTCTCTTCTGTCTCTCTCCTCTCTCTCCGCTATTCGCTTTCTCTCTCCTTTCTTTGGCTCGCGCTCTCTCCTGTCTCTCCTCTCCCTCTGTCTCCTCTATCTTCTCTCTCCTCTCTCTCAATCTTTTTTTCTCTCCCTATCTCTCGCCCTCTCTTCTCTCTCAATCTTCTATCTCTATCTACTCTCTCTCTCTCTTTTTCTCTATCCCTCTCTCCTCTATGTCCTCTAACCTCCCTCTCTTTCTTCTCACTGTCTCTCTTCTCCATCTCCTATCCTTCTCTCTCTCTCCTCTTTCTCTCACTCTCTCTATCATGTCTCTCCTCTCCCTCCCTGTCTTCTCTATCTCCTCTCTCGATCTTCTATCTATAGCTCTCTATTTTCTTTCCCTCCCTCTGTCATCTCTCAATCTTCTATCTCTATCTTCTCTCTCTCTCCCTTTCTCATCTCCCCTTTTTCTTCTCACTTTCTTTTCGCCCTCTCTCCTCTCCCCTCCCTCTCTCTCTTCTTTCTCTCGCCTTTATCCTCTCTTTCTCTTCTTGTTTATCCCCTCTCTATCTCCTCTCTCGTCTCGATCTTCTCTCTCCCCTCTCTCCTCTCCCCTTCCTCTCTCTCTTCTCGCTCTCTCCTCTTGTCTATCCCCTCTCTATCTCCTCTCTCCTTTCTCAATCTTCTTTCTCCCTCTCCTCTCTCTCCCTTTCTCTCTCTTCTCGCTCTGTCTCTTCTCCCTCTTCTCTCCTTCTCTTTCCTCTCTCTTCTTTCTGTCTCCTCTTGTCTATCCCCTCTCTATCTCCTCTCTAATTTCTCAATCTTCTTTCTCCCTCTCCTCTCTCTCTCTCCCTCTCTTTCTTCTCGCTCTGTCTCTTCTCCCTCTCTTCTCTCCTCTTTCCTCTCTCTTCTTTCTCTCTCCTCTTGTCTATCCCCTCTCTATCTCCTCTCTCCTTTCTCAATCTTCTTTCTCCCTCTCCTCTCTCTCCCTTTCTCTCTCTTCTCGCTCTGTCTCTTCTCCCTCTCTTCTCTCCTTCTCTTTCCTCTCTCGCTCTCCTCTCTCTCTTCTTTCTCTCTTCTCTTGTCTATCCCCTCTCTCTCTTCTCGCTCTCTCTTCTCCCTCTTCTCTCCTTCTCTTTCCTCTCTCTTCTTTCTCTCCTCTTGTCTATCCCCTCTCTATCTCCTCTCTCCTTTCTCAATCTTCTTTCTCCCTCTCCTCTCTCTCCGTTTCTCTCTCTTCTCGCTCTGTCTCTTCTCCCTCTCTTCTCTCCTTCTCTTTCCTCTCTCGCTCTCCTCTCTCTCTTCTTTCTCTCTTCTCTTGTCTATCCCCTCTCTCTCTTCTCGCTCTCTCTTCTCCCTCTTCTCTCCTTCTCTTTTCTCTCTCTTCTTTCTCTCTCCTCTTGTCTATCCCCTCTCTATCTCCTCTTTTCTTTCTCAATCTTCTTTCTCCCTCTCCTCTCTCTCCCTCTCTTTTCTCGCTCTGTCTCTTCTCTCCTTCTCTTTCCTCTCTCGCTCTCCTCTCTCTTCTTTCTCTCTTCTCTTGTCTATCCCCTCTCTCTGTCCTCTCTCTCTCTCCCTCTCTCTTCTTACTCTGTCTCTTCTCTCCTTCTCTTTCCCCTCTCTATCTCCTCTCTCTCTTTTCTGAAACTGCACTGAAGACCTCATACACATTTGACTAACCCTTTCCCAGTTTAAATGGCTAACACCCAAGCCTCCATCCACAACAGATGAAACTCTTCCAATCCACATGATGATCGTTGGGGGAGATAAGAGTTGGACTTGTCTGATTTAGGACCACCAATCCTTTAGATCCCTAAGAGATAAGCCGCCAATAGAGATGTCTGGTTATGGCTCTCTCATAGAGAACATAGGAGCTCGGGTCGAGCGAGCGCTGCTGTGTGTGGAGGCACAAGGCAGATATCTGCCGGCCGAACAATCAGCCGTAGCATTGTTTGTCTGACAGCCATGTAAAGTATATGCGGAGCTGCACGGTGATAATTCGGGTAATAGAACGATTGGTATTTCAGCTTCTATCTAGTATAATTGATGGAAATTCCCATAGAACAAAGTGATCTTCTATCTATTTCCAGCATGGTCTTGTACTGGACACGTGGCCAGTTATCAGGTCGTGGTTTGTCTTGGCTCCAGAATAATCTTGACTTTGCTAGTGCTCTTAAGTGATGGGTGAGAAGGCCCCTCAGGACCTCCATGTGGCATAATATGGCTAATTTTAGTCTACAAGGGCAGAGACGGGCTGTTCTGGGAAGTAATTAGTTGTTCTGGTAACACAAGAGAAGAGATTACATGAAACCTACAATATGTCCTTTATGAATTATATAAAAAAAAGTTTGTCCCTGAGATCAGAACCTTAACGTCAAGGCATGGGACATGGACATTGTGTCTCCTGCAGTGGAGCTACGTGGCAGGAGAAGGAAACCGGAAACAGGGATCTGGAGCTTCAGATTTTATTTTCTCATCATGTCTGGTAACTTATAGTAAAATAATAAGGTTGAATTGTAATTCGCGTAAAATTGTCTAGTGGCGGATGAGCATGGAAAAGAGGCAGCTTTCCTTGTAGTCCTCTATTAGAGGACCTATGTGAGGAAAGCCTAAAATCTAAACTGGAGGATTTGGGGAATTGACCGAATTGTATCATGGTCTAAAAATTGGAGCTATCATCTATTTTTTTTTTTTTTTTTAATGTGACATTTCATCTTGACTCATTTAGAAGTTTTGATCATTGGGGAACCGGGTGCGTAGACCCAGACCAATCCACGAAATGAAGGAACAAAGGCACACAGCCAAGAACTGCGCCCCATCATTGGGTCTCCAAACGGTGTTTGGAACCATAAAACATCTATAAACTTTTCAAGGGCTTTCTACAGTCGCATGCACGTGCTGCATATGTACAGTACTGTGCAAAAGTTTTAGGAAGGGGAGTTGTAAAAATGCTGCAAAGGAAAAGCACTCTCAAAAATAGAAGTTTTAATACCTTATTTATTAGTTCACAAAGTGAATGAACAAAAGAGAAATCTAAATCAAACGAATATATGGCGCGACCGCACTTTTCCTTCATCAGTTCTTTTAGGTTCTTGTCACTTACTCACAGTTTGTGAACGAGCTCGGCAGGGAGGTTTTGCCAAACATCATTGAGAACTAACCACAGATCTTCTCTGGATGACACTTGTGCATATCCTTCTGTCTCTTCTTGTAATCCCAGACAGACTGGATGATGCTGAGATCTGGGCTCTGCGGGGGCCGGATCATCACTTTCTTCTCTACACTGAAAATCGCTCTTAACGACATTGGTTGTACGTTTGGGGTTGTTGTCCAGCTGCAGAATAAATTTGGAGCCAATCAGATTCCTCCCCGATGCTGAAACATACATTTTTGGAGCATTCACTTTGGTGGGTACCCTAACTCTACCGGAAACCACCGGCCTGGTATTGGTTTTTATTTTTTCATTTTCGGTGCATCAAGCCAAGAAAATAGGAATCCAATTGTAAAATGTACACTAAATCTGCAGCATGTGTACCCTAGTCTGTCTAAGTAGCCACCACCTTTTTCAGTGCTCTCTGTAGGACTCGCTTTCACACTATTGTCCACCACAGTATTTTTGCTCGTGCCAGATTAGCTGGGAATCCCTTTGCTTTCTTGATTAATCTGCCTTTGCTCTCAATGTATTTTTTTGTCTGAAAGTAGAAAAAGGATGAATGGATCTATCCCTTTAATGGCATTTCTGTCAGTAATTCCTGAGGAGACAGACAATAATCCAAACAGCAAATAATTTGTGGCTTCGTTATAAAGGCTCGGTAATCCAGTTGACCAGGGTATTAAGCGCTGCACTGAATTCTCTGCCGTCCGCGGCTGGCACGTTGCTGATCGGCGCCTCCCTCCATGATTTCCTGGCCATTGACGCTTCCCTCCGCACTTTCTTTCTAGATTACAGTTATTTTAACATAGGTGATATTTTTAGGAAACATTCAGAATAAATCTGCTCCAAAAATGATGTCGGCTAAACGGCAGTGTAAATTTAACGTGACAAGATATATAATTTACTGGAAGCCTGAAATGGTTCAATTCTTTTTTATTTTTCTCTTTGTGTTAACATTTTGACGGTCTTTTTATTCAAGTTGCTCTGGCAACGATTTATACAAGAAATTCAGTATTTCTACACTAAGTTCCTTAAAGGGGTAAAACCTCTCCTTGCATCTGATGTTTATGTATCACTTGCCCTCATGGTAGGAGTGGCCCACCGGAAGTCCCACTCTCTGGCAAGGCATAGGAGTGGCCCGCCAGAGGTCCCACACTCCAGCATAGAGTAGGAGTGGCCAACTGGAGGTCCCACACTCCAACGTAAAGTAGGAGTGCCCCACCGGAGGTACCACACTCCACCATAGAGCAAGAGTGGCCAATCGGAGGTTCCACACACCAGCATAGAGTGGGAGTGGCGCAACGGAGGTCCCACACTCTGGCATAGATTAGGAGTGGACAACCTGAGGTCCCACACTCCAGCATAGAGTACGAGTGGACCACTGGAGGTCCCACACTCCAGCATAGAGTACGAGTGGCCCACCAGAGGTTCCACACTCTGGCATAGAGTAGAAGTGGCCCACCGGAGGTCCCACACGATGGCATAGAGTAGGAGTGGCCCACCAGAGGTCTCACACTCTGACATAGAGTAGGAATTGTCCACCAGAGGTCCTACATTCCGGCGTAGATTGGGAGCGTCCCACCTAAGGTCCCACACTCCAGGATAGAGTAGGAGTGATCCACCGAAGGTCTCTGGCATAGAAATAGTCTCCAAAGGTCTTGAAGAAGACGAGGGGCGGAAATACCATTGGTGCCACTTGTGCAGTCGCATGGGGGCCCACTTCTATCACCATAGCAGGTGGAATTGTGCATTATGATGAGCTAGTAGCCTGCGAAGGGCCCATATATTGTTCTTACATAGGAGAACTTTTCTATCTGTGTTGGCTACTTAAGACAATGTTGTTTTAGAACAAAACCAGAGTACCAAAACCAAACCTGCAGAAACATCTAAACTCCATGAAGATGGGAATGTCTGAGTACCTCACCTATTAGAGAATGTGGGTCCACTTGCTCACTTCTTTCTGTGCGACTTCAAAATAGTGCTCACTTCTCCACTGATGTGAATATAGAGTGTAGTTCCCAATAGCTGAGTGTTCCAGAGGTGGGATTATCAGTAGATATGCTATAATGCCTGTAATGGGCTAGGTGGTGGAATCACTGTGACGAGGCCCAAGGAATGTCTGGAGGGGTGTAACTTGGAGTCTCCCCTAATCCGACCTTGGATACAGAGCGGCATATGATACCGTGATCTGAGGAGAGACTAAGGGAGTGGACCAGGTGCTACACCAGGAAGGACCTTGGGTAGATGGTAGTTGACCCCCTAGGAACGGGTAGCTGGGACTGTCCGAAGGAAAGTACAGTAGATGCAGGCAGGTGCTGTAAGAACACTGGAACCACGGATACAAACGGGACCGGCTGATGTACAGATAAGAACTGGCAGGGGTGGCTCGACCGAATGACAGAGAAGAGCCCTAGCAAGTGCAGGCTGGACTGACTGACATAGAGATGAGAACTGGTAAGTGCAGGCTGGACCGGCTGATAGGCTGGCGGGCACAGCCGATAGACAGGTTGGCTGGCGGGCACAGTTGATAGGCAGGCATGCGGGCACGGCTGACATACAGGCAGGCATGCGGGCACGGCTGATATGCAGGCAGGCATACAGGAAGATGAGCAGTGGGACCTGAGAACTAGCAAGATGGTTAGGAACAACCTTACAACGTTACACAAGCACCTCCCTTCAGGTGGAGGTGCCTGAAATAATGAGTGTCTCGCAGCCATTGTCTGGAGACACTTTTGCATGGCACGCTGTCCCTTTAAGAGGACAGGACCATGCATGCGTGCCCTAAACACAGTTCCCGGGGAACGAAGGCTGTGGCGATGAGTAAGTTGGCGTCTCTGCCGGGAAAGAGGGGCAGAGACACCGGCGCTACAGTGCCTAAGATGGAAATATCTCTTTAAAATGGACTTTTCATAAGATCAAGTCTCTAGTTTTTGTTCTTATTCTATTCTCACTGCTCCCCTGTGCATTTGATTTTTTGGAATTTTAATATCCAACATACGGTCTCAGATACAGGTGTTTTCATTCAGTACTATTGTTTATGCTCTTTACAAAGTGTAAAGTATGGCTCACAGGCTCCTCTGGGGCCTCAGGAAAAAAATAAGAGCAAGATCTGTTCACTTTTGACCTGGTGACAGGTTGTCTATAAAGGGGTTTTCCCATAAAAAAAAAGTTAGGTCATATCTCATTTGAGGAATATTCAACATGCTGTATATCGTACTATCAATGTCAGCACATGGGCAAGATGTAATTAGATAGGAATTTGGTTCAAGAAAATGGGCTGTAAAAGAGTCCCACTGCCCAGAGCTGCTCCCACTGTTACATTACTCTTCAGCTTCGCCACGGTTATATACAATTCCAGAATCTTACATAGTAATATCCAGCTCATTCCCACATTTTTTTGCTTAAATGCAGCACTATAGAGAGGAACTTCAGTATGTCTCCCTACACCAGCTGGATCTCCACTTGAAGAACAAGTTCTCTCTTGAGAGCTGAATTATTTATTAGTGCACATCCTTTAATTCCCAAGACAAGAAGCCATGCTAGTTTATTATTTTCACTTCAAGAAAGTTCCTGCTTTAATTGCATAGTAAACTAAGGATGAAGCACATATACTTCACAGAGGGAGACCATGCCTACATACATAGAAAGACAGGGAGATAGTACTATCTGTGCCTGCAATGTTTATTTAAAGGGAGATAGTGACAGTATACTTCATGTCTGAATAACGTAATTCACATTAATAAACAGAGGCTTTACTACTTCAAGCTGACTTGCCACCAAACTTTACCATTTAAACTGCGTAATTTGCTAAATACGGTACATCTTAGACATGATGAGGATTGTGTATTCATGTCAGATTGAAAAGTGTATCCATATAAAAAAAAACAATAGTTTTATATATTTTTTTATAGATTTATCAAACACTAGCTCAGTCTCCTCTTACCTAACCAGTACAATCAGCAGCTCCTCCTCTTTGCTGCTGCTAAGATCTCACAATGCTCATTACAATCTGAAGATCCACCTCAACATCCATCCTCCCTGCTGCTGCTGAAATCTCATATTGCTCAGTACAATCTACAGCTGCTCAGTGTCTCACCTCCCTGCTGCTGCTGAGATCTCACAATGCTCAGGACAATCTACAGCTACTGAGTGTCTCTCCTTCCTGCTGCTGAGATGCCACATTAATCAGTAAAATCTGAAGCTCCACCTCAATATCCCTCATCCCGGCTGCTGCTGAGATCTTACAATGCTCAGTATAATCTACAGCTCCCCAGTGTATCTCCTCCCTGCTGTTGCTGACATCGTTTACTGCCCAGTACAAAGGGTAGGGTTGGGATTAGGGTTAGGGATGTGTTGGGGTTAGGGTTGGTGTTGGGGTTAAAGTTGGTGTTGGGGTTAGGGCTGTGATAGGGTTGCTGTTGGAATTGGGCGGGTTCCAATGTTTAGGTACACCAGGGGGTTTCCAAACGCGACATGGCGCCACCATTGATTCCAGCCAATTTTGCGTTCAAAAAGTCAAACGGTGCTCCCTCCCTTTTGAGCCCTGCCATGCGCCCAAACAGTGGCTTTCCCCCACATACGGTGTATCGGCATACTCATGAGAAATTGACAACAAATTTTCTGGTCCATTTTCTCCTGATACCCTTGTAAAAATAATTTTAAAAAATTGTTTCCAAAGTAAACTTTTTAGGAAAAATGTAAAATGTTCATTTTTTTCCTTCCACATTGCGTTAGTTCTCGTGAAGCATCTGGAGGGTTAATAAACTTATTGAATGTAGTTTTGAGCACCTTGAGGGGTGCAGTTTTTATAATGGTGTCACTTTTGGGTATTTTCTGTTATATTGACCCCACTAAACTCCCTTCAAAAGTGAGGTGGTCCCTAAAAAAATGATTTTGTAAATTTTGTTGAAAAAATTAGAAATCGCTGGTCAAATTTTAACCTTTATAACTTCCTAACCCAAAAAAAAAATGACGGTATGTTTCCAAAATTGTGCTGATGTAAAGTTGACATGTGGGAGATTAATTTATTAACTGTTTTGTGTGACACCACTCTCTGATTTAAGGGCACAAAAAACTAAAAGTTTGAAAATTGCCAAATTTCCATTTTTTTCATAAATAAACACAAGTCATATCGAAGAAAATTTACCACTAACATGAAGTATAATATGTCACGAAAAAACATTCTCGGAATCAGTGGGATACGTGCAAGCGTTCTGGAGCTATAACCTCATAAAGTGACACTGGTCAGAATGGTAAAAATTGGCCTGGTCATTAAGTACCAAATTGGCTCTGTCACTAAGGGGTTAAGAAAGGCAGGCAGGCAGCACTATCTGTGCCTACTTTATATATGCCAGGAGGCAGTGCTGGTATCTGTCTCATATCCTCTCACTATAAGCCCTAAACATTGGAATGTATATATATATAGAGAGATTAGGGGTGGATTGTAATTTTGCGAACAATATGGAAGATTTACTTTTCTTATTGACCCTTTTTGGCAATTGTTTTCCTGAATTGCGTTCGTTTTCCGTAATGACTGCTGTCTTCTTTACCTTGTATCTTTGTGTCTTTGTCCTTCTTCTGTATGTTCGCTCTCTTGTATCAAGTATGTACAGTATATATCTGCAAATCAAACAGCTTCGCATGTCGCGTGCCGTATGCAGAAATGCACCATTATCCTTTCCCTGCAGACTGTTTTAAGGTCTTGTTGTACCTGTCACGTATTCACTGGGTGTTCGCTCTGTCTTGGTTCCCGACAGCGAGTTTTCCAAAGAAAGAGAAAAGGCTAAAGCTCGGGGTGACTTTCAAAAGTTACGAGAGAAGCAGCAACTTGAGGAGGATTTGAAAGGTTACCTGGATTGGATCACCCAAGCCGAAGATATCGACCCCGAAAACGATGAGGAGGGCGATGAAGAGGGCAAGCGGAATAGTACGTATATTAATGTTCTCACATAGTCGTAGAAAAATAAAAAAAATCCCTGTAGATTGTATTCCTTGTTTACAATTCTGTCAAATTGTATACGTGACTAATAATTTGGCCACCGGTTTGGTTGTCACATGGGCTGCCACCTAAATCGGCACCAATCCATTTTTGCCATCTCAAATATCTCTAGGACTGTTCTGGAAAAGTAGGATGGCGAGTCCTATGGAAGCTGCTATCGCTGATTGGTCTTGTTAATTTGTAGGTTAAAGGGATATTCTCAAGTTTGGAAGTTATCCATTATCCGTGGGGATAGGGTATAACTTCTCGATCGCTGGTGGTCCGGCCGCTGGGACCCCCACCAATCCCAAGAACTGGGGCTCTGCAGAACCTGTGTGAATGGAGAAGAGGTATCACATCTTCACCAGGACCTGCTTGAGTTGCCAGGTGCCGCCATATTTATTCTGTGGGTGGTGCTGGTAATAGAAGAGAGATTAGAAGCAGAGGCTCTGGACTGTACAGGCTTTGTCCGCTCACGTAGATTTGGGTTGACCGTATGAGTAAGTGCTGTCCAGCTGGCATTATCAGCTCCCTGCTCCAGCCTATTGGGAAGCACCACACCCTATTTAAGCTTCCAGTCTTGTCTGTGCAAATCCTGTGAAGTATAATTGTTTCCTGTTTTGTCCTCGACTTGTTTTACTGACCTTGCGTTTTATGGTTTTGGATGTTTCCTGCCCTCTTGGTGCTGACCTTGCTGTCTGATCACTCCTGCCAGCCTGCACCACCGGACAGCAGATTATTCCTTTGCTCCAGCGTAGAAGCTACTGTTTAAGTCTAGATCCCTGGGATCTGGTAAGCAGAGTGGTTTGCGCTAAGCCCAACCATGGTAGCCATTTTAGATTACAGGAGGTCTATCATGCGGGCTGACGCTCTCTTCAGTCTTAGGGGAATGACGAAGACCAGCTGAGTGCAGAGCTCGGCCATCTTCGGTGGTCCCATCAAGAATGAAGGTAGAGGAGGTCAAGAATGCATGCACACTTCCACTCCATTCATTGCCTTTGGTACTGCTGGAGTACTGTACTCATCTATCTCTATCAAGTCCATAGACAATGAATGGAGTGGAAGTGCTCATGCTCGACCTCTAATGCTGGGAGTTCTTGCTGTGAGAGGCAGAAGTAACTTCTCCTATGCAGCATAGTTGCCTGACACCCCAGCGCCTCTGTGGATTTTTGAGCAAGACTTAAAGACTACCTTTCATAATGTATTTATACGTGAAGTTGATTCGCAGGCTTTGAGCAGCTTAGTGTATCTTGAAAGTGTTGCGAGAGACGGGCGGCCACTCCAGCCAAGGCGTAGATCCGGGCTGTGCCTATCGGTGCACTAAATCAGCGGCGGCGGCTGCTTCTCTCAGTTTGTAAATATTTATGGCGCTGTTTGTACAGATGTCGCAATGAAAAAGTGCAGGGAAAAGGTTGAGCTGGTACACTTGAAAAAAATTCTGACTTGTGAGCAATAATTTTCAGCAAGCACGATGTGCCGGTGGGATCGCCACACGAGCAATCCATTGTACAGTCGTCATCGAGGCAGATCTAATGCATAACCCAGCAGGAGACAGACATTCACCGAGACAGCCCCTGATTTATGCCAAAGCCGTGCTGTGAACTCAAACACCTCGGCAGAGACCTCAGCTTTCCTGATGTAACAGCCGCCGCCGGATAAGTGATACAATGCGGGGTCGCGGCATGGATGGAACTTCAGGACAGTGGCCAAAATGTCATGTTCAGGCGATGAGCCGGTCACTGGGCCAGAAGGGACTACCGGCACCGAGAATGAACACATGCAGAACTGTCCACTGACATTATTACTTACACGACCCTCCTACGGCATTACTATACACTGCATATATTATATACACACAAATATATATGTATCTGCGAGTGTATATGTATGTGTGCTGTGAGGTAGCGCTGTCATTTAAGTAGGGGATCACTTGCTTGGCAGCCACAAAATCAGATCCGGCACAGGTTTTCCATAAACTCAGAACGGTCCATGCGGTTTATTAAACATCATAAACCATCACCAGCAATATATAAACGGCATAGCATCCATGACAGAGCTTCACTCTGTTAGCAATGTCCAATACGCAGGCTTTTCTGCCTCGCAGTTATATCTCACCCCGTCAGGGTTCTCTCATGGCTGCTTCTCCATACTGCAGACATTCATTCCCTCCAGGGAACTCTCAGGCACTTGCAGTCATTAGTCACAGCGTCCACACGTGCTGTCAGGCAGGAAGCCCCATCTCAGCGGGACCTTCCACACTGGACCAACCAGGACCCAGCATTCACCCAATGTGACCTACCCTGGCCACATTATATGGTTCATAGCCACGCCCACTGGGTCACATGACTCTGACCTTATCACAGGTCCTTCAAGCACTTACACACTCTTTACAATAGTGTTCTTTAAACACACCCCCTGGGTGGGTTTGTAGGTAACCAGGGCCGCCCATCTCTCTAGTTACCTGGAGACTTCTCCCTTACACATTGAAACAACACCTCAGAAATATCATTGCTGAACAACACATAAGTCTCCATCCCAAAGCCACCCACTTTGGGATATATAACGGCCATTCCATATTCTGCCATTCATCCTTTCTCTTGGGACATCCACACAGCGCCCCCTAGCGGACACAGTGGTTACTACTACACCACAGTGTAAATACAGTATATATCTGTATGTGTGTATATGTTTATGTGTGCAAATATTTGTACAGATGCACATCACAAAATTAGAACATCATCAAAAAGTTATTTCAGTTCATCAATTCAAAAAGTGAAACTCATATATTATATAGAGTCATTACAGAGTGATCTATTTCACGGGTTTATTTCTGTTAATGTTGATGATTATGGCTTACAGCCAAAGATAACCCTAAAGTCATTATCTCAGTAAATTAGAATACTTTATAGCACCAGCTTGAAAAATGATTTTAAAATCCGAAATGTTGTCCTACTGAAATGTATGTTCAGTAGATGCACTCAATACTTGGTCAGGGCTCCTTTTGCATCAATTACTGCATCAATGCGGCGTGGCATGGAGGCGATCAGTCTGTGGCACTGCTGAGGGGTTATGGAAGCCCAGGTTGCTTTGATAGCAGCTTATCTGCATTGTTGGGTCTGGTGTCTCTCATCTTCCTCTTGACAATACTCCATAGATTCTCTATGGGGTTAAGGTCAGGCGAGTTTGCTGCCAATCAAGCACAGTGATACTGGTGTGTGCAAACTAGGTATTGGTACTTTTGGCCGTGTGGACAGGGGCCAAGTCCTGCTGGAGAAAGAAATTTTCATCTCGAAAAAGCTTGTCGGCAGAGGGAAGCATGAAGTGCTCTAGATTTCCTGGTAGATGGCTGCGGTGACTTTGGTCTTGATAAAACACAGTGGTCCTACACAAGCAGATGACATGGCTCCCCAAACCATCACTGATTGTGGAAACTTCACACTAGACCTCCAGCAGCTTGGATTGTGGCCTCTCCACTCTTCCTCCAGATTTTAATGACTATTGGCCTCTTCCCAGAATATATTTACAACAGTTCCCAGCTGTCTCCTTTCCCTCAGCTGGTTAGGAAAATGAAGGAGGACCCCACACCGTTTTTTTAAAGGATTTATTTATTTAATACACGTGATACACACATTGCGGATGCTGACTCCAACTCTCATCATTGTCGCCTGGTTGCCCTGATTGCAGGGGGACTAGGTGAGAATGATGAGAGCTGGATTCCGCACCCGGCGCCTGGTCACAGCACCAACTGTACTGCTTTTTCCCAGATGCCGATACGTGTCACATTGATGCCACACAGATGTGATGCACGGATAGCACCGGTACTGTTTTTTCCAGTATCTGTAATATCAGGACGTGTAAAAGAGCCCTTAGGTTGTGTTCCCATGATGAGCTTTTGGTGAGTTTTGGACGTTGAATATTTTTGCTGTTTCAAGAGCGCAGCATCTTACAATTCCAGCCACGTCAATGGGATTTATAGAGACCTCCTGCCCACTGTGCTTTTATTTTACTCACCGTAAACTGACCTGCGGTGTGTGGTTCAAATCCACAACATGTCAATTTCTCCTGCGGGCACGCTGAGTTTTGTGTGGAGATTTTCCCCATTGACTTTCATTAGGTAAAAAACGCACAAGTGTTATTAATGTGTTTTCCGCAACAGAAACTCATCAAAAAGGTATGTAATCAGCACGTAAGTATGTCAATAAATATTTGTCAAAGCCAAACACCAGGAAGTATAAAAAACAAAGTAACTTTATTTAGAAGCATGACATACCAAAAAGAGACAAAAACCAAAAGGGCAAAAACGCAATAAACACATGTTAAAAATACTGCACACAAAAATGCAGTAAAAAACCGCAAGTAACCTAATTTAAATAATAGGTGCAGAAATTCTCAAAAACTCATCGAAAGCTCATCATGGGAACGTAGGCTACCGATGCAAGCCTCATTCAAACGTAATGATCGGACTGGCCAAGGTTGTCGATTTTCATTGCTGATTTCTCCTTTTGCAAAGCAATCCTCCACTGTGGACATCCCCAGGGGATAACGTTGGGGGCAAGTAGGGCCCGATAATCATAAAGTTGGTCTCCTGGCCGGTAGGGTTACTCCTCTGCGTCATGTCTTCAGTGCATCGCTCTTCATACCGGCCATCAGCAGCTGCGCATAATCTACATCCAGTCTTGTGTTTCCTCACTGAAAATGATTGCAGCCATTTGTTATCTGCTTAATAATGGTGGGTTAGTTGGAAATAATGACTGGAGTATTACGGATTGTTGATACGCCGCTCGTAGAAACTTATTTAATGAGCTTATGCTACTGTGCTTTTATCACTGCACATAGCTCATTTAATTGACACTGTGTCCTCCGGGATGCTTTGACCTTATATTCTTCCCCACAGGAAAAAAACAGCTTGTCTCGCACATTCGGGAGCTTAACCTCATCTTCTAAGACATGGATTTAGTGTACATTTCACATGCATTGTGCAAACTGGCATTTATCGTAAGGCGGAGGGCAGTGCCATATGCATGGCTGATTCCTTTGTACCGTGGAAAGAGACCCGTCACATCTCTAGATTTTTTTCAACGTTAGAAAACTGTAACGCCAATCACTAGCACGGGCTTGACTAGCCGTGAGGCAGAGTTGTCAAGACTTGGTCCAAGGTCAAAAGTCAGGGAGGTACCACAAAGACGGAGGGATGAGACAAACGGATAGTCAGGGGCAATGGCCGGGATCTGGTAACTAAAGTCAGAATACGTCAAAGGCAACAAGGGTTATACAAACGGGTAGTCGAAAGGCAAATCCAAGGTCCGGCAACATAAGATTAGAATAACAAAATACAGAGCACAGAGGAAGCACACTACTGAGCTGAAGCTACAATTGGCAAGGATCTTACATTGCCAGCCAGTTAAATAACCCAAACACAACATTGACAGCCCGAGAAACCCCTGCTATCCATAGGGGGCGGCTGAGCTGTCACTCACAATGTCTCTTGAACACAGCGAATGGTGGAATTGTGACAAAAACATTTATAGTACCCATGAATTAACAATTTTGGAGCCATTTTTTCCATTTCGAGGAATTATCTGCTGCGTAATTTGCTGTCGAAATACTATTTAATTTCAATGCAACTTGTAAAATCTGCAGCATTTGAAATCCACAGCACCAGTCAGTTTCCGCTGAGGATTTTTTTCTAGCATGTATATGAAACTTCATGAAATCATAATATGGGCCATAGACAATGATGGGCAGAAGTTCTATCCATGGAAAACATGAATAATGAACATCTTAATGAGGCCTAATACGAAGCAGATTGTTTAATAAAAAAATAGAATTCTTGCAGTTTTACACTGTCTACAGGGACTATTCAACACTCACACTTCCAGTTTTCTGTTTTCAGGAAATTCACATGTACATTAGCAGCAATAAACAGACTCCGTCCCTATTTTTTCTATTGATGCACCTAATGAGCGTGTGCAAAGGTCATTATGAATGGAGGGGGAGGATGTGAGCTGTGATATCGCTTATTATGATTGCTAGATTCTGTGTTATCAGCTGTTCATATATGTGTTACCTGTTATTGTGACTCTGCCTATGAAGATAATGAGAACTCTGAAAAGCCTTGATTGATTCCCTTTATCAGTTCAATTTTCCACAACCCAACTCACACACACAGATTTCATTTCGCAATAAAAATCTGAAGATTCAGAACGGATTCCATAAGGAATCTAGCAGTCAGATTAGCCCCGGGTAACTGGACTGGTTCTCGCTTTGATCCACGGCGCAGTAAACTGCGCAAGTGTCAGCCTGGTGGGATTTCTGCCCCAGATCTTTTAGTACATATGTGTTCATTTGCTGTCAGTAAATCTGCCATGTGTGATTCTGTTGTTTAATTAAATCTGTTTTTTTTCACCTTTAATGATTTTTTGCTTCTTTTACTGGTCAATTTTTTATTCTTTTTTTTTTTTTTTTTTTTTTACATCGTTTAATGGTTCATTTTTCCTCCGTGTTGTAACCACCGATCCCTGTGTTCGCCTTTTCCTTCCACTTAACACCTCGCTTTAATTGATGTCGCTCTGTTCATTAACGGCCCATTCATTTGTGCGCCGCAATCAGGCGCGCGGAGCCTGCGATCAGCTGAGGTCGTCTCGCCACACTTGCACACAACGGCCTGACGCGCATTCTAGCTTGTTTGTGCATTTACACCGCTGCCACCTGCTGTTCAAATAACAAAACTGTATTTCTACTATAAAGGGGTGACGCTGGAGGACCTACTAGGAGAAAAGAAGAAAGGGTGGTTTAAGTGCTTTAAGCGTAAAAACAAACACGGTAAACTCGGGTTTGCTGTGACCGGGCTGCTGTTTGCTGTGTTTTGCATGGTTTATTATCACGGCAATTGCATGCTGCATTGTTATAATTTATTATTTTTTATAGGTTTTATAAGCGCCATGTTTCATGTGCCGCCTAGGAGCGCACAGACCGTTTTGTTTGCTGCAGAATTTATTCTTCCAGCCAGTGGCGCCCGATCGGCAGTCAGTTTCACTAAACCACAAGGAGAGCTTCGCTACAGCTGACGTGTCTGACCCAGTTACTTGGAGCCTGAACATGGTGAATTCTCAAGCACTGAATGTACTTGTAGTGTCTGCTACATTGTTGCATGCCAGAAAAACACTGATTTTATGTGTTAGGGGATTATGTTGCTGCAAAAAAGGTTAGTCGGCTGCATCCCCTGATCAGAACATAAACATACAGTACTGTGCAAAAGTTTTAGGCAGATCTGGAAAAAAATGCTGCAAAGCAAGAAGGCTTTCAAAAATAGACATAGGCATGTGCTACTTAATCTGGGAGCAGCATAACATAGGAGCAGAGAGTCTGATTCCAGGGATGTGCCACTTATTAGGCTGCGTGTCGTAGTTTCAATACAATCAGTGTTTTATCAGCACGAGATCATCACTGCAGGACTAGGTCCCACATGCAGGCCAGTCCAGCAAATCTGTGTAACCCCGCCCTTTCCACTGATTGGAACCTTGCTGACAATGTACACAGGAATCTGCCAATCAGAGGTGAGGGCGGGGCTATACACAGCTCAGCATTCTGATCACTGCTAGATCTGCAGCAGAGAAAGCAGGGATTGTATAAAACTGACAGCAAGCAGCCAAGTAAGTGATACATCGCCGGAATAAGGGTGCCTGTCCTTACTTTGATGCTCTCGGATTACATAGCAAAAACATGCTGACAGATTTCATTTTATAGTTTATGATTTTATCAATGAGCAAAATGCAAAGTGAATGAATGAAAGAGAAATCTAAAACAACTCAGTATTCGGTGTGACTGACCTTTTCCTTTAACCTTATTGACTTCAGCCACTCGTCTGTTATTTGCAGCGGTTTATCCGGATTCATTCCATTCCGGCTTTGTATTCAGATCCCTTACATTCCGTTATTTTGGAATGAGACGTGTCCGTAAAGGCTCATTCAGAGACGTCAGAGATTTTTCTCCTACGCAAAAAAACTGTCCTGAGTTTTATCAGCGATTTTACCGACAATGTATCGGATGAAAAAAGAAACCGATAGGTTTCTCCTATCGAACTGTCCGTGAAAAAGAGCAGCACACACATGGCATCTGAGTGCCGTCCGATTTTTTTTTTTCGCGGACCCATAGACTTGCATTGGTGAGTTTGAGCTGTCTCTCCGATCAATATCAGACAAATTTCCGTGCTTTTGTGCCGTTCAGTCGGTCCGAGCCAAAAATCGGACATGTGAATTACATCAAAATGTATTTTTCGAGCACCCCAACGATACTCGGTTAGCGCCCGAGCATGCTCGAATAACACCTTATCCCAGCATGTTCGCTCATCACTAGCAATCTTTGCTCATATCCTATTACTAGGACTCATTTCCAAATTATTTAGCTGAGAATGGGTTTTCGGGAAGAGGGCAACTGAGAATCGGTTTGCTTTTTGCTGTTTACACTGGCATGGACCACAGGTACAACCTTGCAAGCGATCCTGGTTCACCGATCAGTCCTCTGTGTTTTGGCATGAAGTCCCATCCACCTACATACTGGCACCCCTTCACCCAAAATGGGGAGTGATGTTAGACTTTCACCCCTTACTGACATATGACATAGTATTACATCATATCTCCTTTGATGCGGACTCAGGAGCTGAGCCTGCATGTTTTTCGCATCTTTCTCAGCAGATAGTTGTGTTATACAGACATCCTCTACCTGTAAAATCAGCAAGTAGAGCCAAGCTTTGCCAGCTGCTGTTAGCCATTTAGTTGCTGCTGTTGATATCTGTGATGTCTGAAGCCATATTTTGTAACCCAAT
Source organism: Dendrobates tinctorius (assembly GCF_039654945.1). Taxonomy (NCBI): domain Eukaryota; kingdom Metazoa; phylum Chordata; class Amphibia; order Anura; family Dendrobatidae; genus Dendrobates; species Dendrobates tinctorius. The sequence goes on along the minus strand of NW_027361706.1, from coordinate 9,315,617 downwards.
GTAATGTCAAAAATAATTTTCTTTTTTCCTTAGCTCATTTTTATTTATTTCATAAAGCAGTTCAGCCAGATTTGTAAAGGCTTCTGAGTGAGGAGGATTACATCTTAGACCCAAAAGCTGGTGCATATGTTAGATAGCCCTGCTAGTGTTATATGGGTCCCTTGTATGTGTAAGTGAGCATGAAGTTGAGCGTTAATAAAGGATATTAGGGTTTTTTCCACGAAATACAATCACAGTGTAGATGTCAAATGTATGAGAGGTTGGATTGCCACCAATCTCAAGAATGAGGTCCTTTTAGGGGTTTTCCTCTACTTCACCCCTTCTTGACATATGATGTACTATTGCCCTTCTTTGATGCTGGCTCCGGAACTCAGCCTGTATCTTCCTCGGCAGATGATGGCTGTGTTACACTGCCATAACCTACCTTCAAAAGCTTGAGAAAGGTTCTTTGTAACGGAAACGTCGCCACGCCATTTGGTCTAATAAAAGTAAACTGTTTTCTTTTCTATTTTTGGAGTGCTGGTTGATTTTTATTTTTACCTCTAAACGCAGCTAGTAGAGCCAAGCTCTGCCTACTGCTGTTAACCACCTAACTGCTGCTGTATTGCCACTTCCGTAGCAGCCCATTATTGAAAATTATTTAACTTGATCTGTAAACGGTTTTAAATAATTAATAAACAGCATAAATTAACCCGATCGTAAAGAAAAATCAGAACCCCAGATTTCTTTTTTTTTTTTTTAGGCTTGTCACCGATCTGCAGAGGGGAAAAAAAATAAATTAAAAGCATTCAATGACTACTACTTCATTTACTTCTGTGGGACAGGTGTAACCGCCATCTCCTCCAGACTCGACACATGTGTCCTACCACTAAATTCTGAACGGAACTTTGGGACTTCTGTTCCCAGGATCGGTTGGACCCTCACCAATCATAAATGTACCAACCCTTGAAAAGGCAAAAACACAAGACCCAGAATTTGGAAATGATGACTTATTTTTTTTCCCCAGCACAGCGCCACATCTCTTATCAGGTTATGTGTGGTATTGCAACTCAGCAATTTTCACTTTTGTAGCGTGAGGCTGCAATACCAGACACAACCTGTGCATAGGTGTGGTGCTGTTTTAGGTACAAAGCAGGCATGTTTATCCAGTGCTGTACCACCCCTTTAAGTCACGACATAGCCCTGTTATAGTTAACAGTGGCCCCATTAGTATTGTTTGTGACCCTGGATGCTAAGTTTTATGTTCCTTGCGCTATAAGAGTATCATCAATCTCCAGCCTGAGATAAAACAACTTCTTAGAAACTTGTCACACATCTGAAGCTGCCAGGAAAGTGGCCAAATAGGCTTAGTAAAATAGTATTATTTTCCCCTTAAATCTCTAAAACCCCCTAATCCCGCAAGCTGCATATTGAAAGATTGCTGCCAGTGCAAAAACCTTGCCCTGACAACGGCTGCAGCGGATTTTCTCAAGATCCGTCCTCTTTTAATGGATATTTTCAACTAACTCTCCTACTAAATAATTGCTCCAAAACCTCGGAATATTCCAAGGTGGGGTACGGCCCAAATCCCTGACCCTTCTGTTCGATGGTGGAGATAGCTAGCACTGACCCACAGTGGAGTTCACACCTTCGGGTACCTATGTATTACATTGATTTAACCTACGTCTTGGGGCTAAACATTTCATCTTGTGAAGGCCACCAGTAAGGAGCCTCGTAAGCCAGACAATGCTCCCTGGGAAAAAAAAAATGTAGGTATGCAAAGTAGCGAAAGAAAGTAAAGAAACAAACCTATCACTCTAGTGTCCCGTTTTCAAGTCAAAATAAGAGTGAGTTTAGGGGGGAAATGTTTTTTTCACGTAGACTCCGGTTAAAATCTATCCTACATCCGCTTCCTTGCTCTGCACTGATGAGGGGCACAAACCCGAAACATCTGTCTGCAGATGGGTGTCTTTTGGGAGGAAACTGGATTGGATTACAACCTTAAAGTGGTTTTCCCAAGAACAAAGTTAATTGTAATCAATATATTTTAATTAATAGATCTTGGCATTCTAATAATTTTCATAATTGGATGTGTTTAAAATAAAAATCTCCTGTCTTCTCCTTGCACAAGAGTGTTCAGCTTGGCCGATCGTCCATGTGTTTTCATTGGGGAGAATGTTAAAAATCCGCTGCTGGACACTTTGTGGGGTAACTTATTTTTCTTGAAAATGTATCGGGAGTTGAAATTTCAACTGTTCCCTTCTTCTCTCCCCAAACATTACCATCGTGGGAGAGTCAGGAGACCCTCATACACGTCAGATACTCAGGTGGTTCGGCCGGCTTTTGTCTGATGAGTCTGGAGCATTTGGTGTTATCCATCTAAATTGTGATGGCGTCATCTACAGTTTCATGGAGAGGAACCCCAATTTTGGCCCTAGAATAAGAGCCCCAAGTTCTCACCTGTAAATTTAGAGATCAAGTTAAAGACATCACTTCTAAAATATGTACTATTAGGACACGGCCATCACAGGTCGAGAAGATCTTCCTTCAAGCGACAGCCCTTCCAGGAAAAGTTCAATTTAGTTGGTGATCGGACACCATCCCATTTGTTACTTTTTTTTTATCAACACATATGATCTATGTTTAACATTTTAGCTGCTTTCTTCACATGTAGCCCAGGAGTGTGAATTTGTTGCTGATCTTTTTCCTTATTCCAACTTATTTTAAATCGTACTAGTCCCTTTCCCCGAAAAATTGAGTTAAATGCCTTGTAAAAATCCATGAGCACCTCTTATTCAGCCGTTTTTTTTCCTTTTTGCTCTGCCTCTCTCCATTTGTTGCTTTTGGAGCGCAGTATGTGAAGTCTCTGCTTGTAGTGCAACTTGGTGTTTCTTTAGAGTCTTTTCTGGGTTCGTGTGCTTTCATCTCTCCATTCCATAAGCAGCCAAACAGAGTAGGGAGAAGGTGAATACTTTTCAGAAACGCCCACTTAAACTACCACAAGAGATTTCACATACTGCGCTCCAAAAACAACAAATGTGAATATCTCTGCAATGGAGTGACGCAGTGGAGAATGGAAAAGAGCGTCAGAATCAGGGAAGCTCGTGGATTTTTATAAGATATACAAGTAAATCTTTTTTTGAGCAAGCAACTGGTTTTCTTCGAAATGATTGAAAAAATCATTTGGTTAAGTTGGTTACTGGCAGTATAATGTGCAGTGTGTAACTTGGGATTTAATCTAATGCGTGAACTCCTCTGAGCAGGTTGGTGATAAAAATATATGAAGAGGTAAGGATACACCATGCTATGGCTGACTTTTATTACATTTGCCCAAAACGATTCTCAGGATCGTTAGTAGTCCGTGGCTGCCAGACGAGAAGCACAGCGCGCCTCTTACTACATCCTCTGCTCCTCTTCTGATTAGTATGGTACAGTGACGTCATGCCTGCACCATGCTGTCTCGTTGGCTTACTAATCAGAAGTGGCGTTGGGGATGTCCCAGGTAGGAAAATGCTTGTGGGGCAATCGACCATCAGCCACGGAATATGGAAGTCCCCTCTGGACCAGGATCTTGATAATCGCTTTGCTTAAGTCTTTCTTTTATTGTTATTTGTTTTAGAGAACATAGAAGAGAAGGGGACACCAAATGCAAATTGGCCCCCAGTTAGAGTGGTACATTTTACCACCCCAGACACGATGTCCCACTCTACACCAAAGCCCATTGGATCCATTCCAACACCCCTGCTTGGGGTTGGGCAAAAAAATTCTGGCAGCCACGTCGATAGTTCATTGTAACCAGACCAAAGCACTCCAAAACTCCTTCTACCAATGAAATCCTCCATGTCTCTTATGGTTAGTAGGCCACCGCAACATCGTTACCTTGTGGCATGAGGTTGGGGTGGCCTACTATTAGAAGAGGTGCCAGGGATGTCATAGCTAGCAGCAAGTCCGGCAGCCACAGACTTAAAGAGATGCTGCCATTCCTACTTTTTAGAAATGCAGTTCCTCTGGGGAGGGGATTTTTGTATCAGGTTCCAAGGGGGCGGGACTAACCAGGTTTGGCACCCTTTTCTTTGCCGTGTTGTGTGGTTTGCAGTGTTTTGTAAACTGGATATATAGCGATCAATATGAACCCGGAAAACTCAGTTATTGTTGTTTTAGGCAAATATAATGAACACCTTACCGTTAGCGTTGCTCAGCAGCATAGTGATTGGCATTTTAATTAAACCCAATGACACTTCTAGGCTTATCCGTCACAACTAAATAACAAAAAACCCATAAAATGTGAATCATTCATTTCCGGCTACAGAAATGATCCGTTTCTTCGCTTCAGATATCGTCCAATGATGCAGGCGCTCGCCCCGCAAGGACGACACAAAGTTTTATATATGACGCTGATTATTCCGCTCTCAGTGATCAGGAGTAATGTGCAGAATGTCTGCCTGCTGCTCGTGCACGGGGCTGATCTACGGGGGAGGCCGCGTCGTGGAAAAAGCGCTGAAAATTAAAACCATGTTTCTTCTTGTGCAGCGAGCATGCCAACGAGCGAGACCGAGTCGGTAAACACCGAAAATGCCGGTGCGGAAGTGGAGAATACCGGGTGCTGCGGAAGTATGTGGTAAGTGAAGAACCTTCCTGGTAAAGGCGGAATCCGCAAACTGATTCCAAATAGTGCCGGGCTAGATGACATCTGAATTAAAATTCCCATCTCCAAGATCCTATCCCAATATGTAGTAGGAGTAATAATAATAATATTAGCATATACCTCCAATTAGAAATGTAGTATAGTTCTTCTGATTCTCTATTTCGCTTACCCCATGTGCAGGGCATTGCAGTAGCTTAGGTATTCAAATAGTGACAGTTAGTGGTCGTAACCATGGATACCTGAGCTACTACAATGCCCTGCACATGGTGTAAGCAGCATAGCGAATCAGAAGAACTATACTACATTTCTAATTGGAGGTATTTGCTAATATTATCATTATTACACCTACTACATACTGGAATAGGATCTTGGAGATGGGAATACCTCTTGAAGTATTTTCTTGCAGCTATTAGGGGCACAAAGAAGGCTATACACTCCCTCCCCTGGTCCAGCGCTGCCTCTTAATCACTGCACCTGTGATGGCATGAGCTGCTGAGCCCCCAGTGATTGGCTGCAGTGGTCACATGCAGGGTCGCTGGAGAGGCAGGGCTGGACCTGAGGAGGGTGATTATAACTTAATTTCTCAAATTTTACTGCTGCAACCCTTTGCTAATACAAATCATATTATCCCTGACAATCCCTTTTAGCATTTTAGAAGTTCTGCTCTCATTAGGCTTTAAAAATGTTTATCTTAATGTCAAGATCACAGCAGCCATTCTGACATGGATTTTCAAAGTAATAAGTACACCAATCCCACCAGGTCTAAGAACTCTTTAACAATGTATGGAGTTTTGTGATATCTGGTGTCAGATCTGCTTTAAAAAAAAAAGGAATTTAAGGCAGTGACAAGTTGTTTTTTTCCCCAGAAACACCAGCACACGTGTCAACAGATTAAGGCCACGGTCAGTATTTGGTCAGTATTTTACATCAGGAGTGGAACAATCAGAGGAAAAGTATAATAGAAACACGTCACCACTTCTGGATTTATCACCCGCTCCTGGTTTTGGCTTACAAATACTGATGTAAAATACTGACCATGTGAACGAACACTGGCCTCAGCACCTCAGCTCTCTAGAAGAATATTCTGCAATACCAAACACAACCTGTGTACAGTGGTGGCGCTGTTTTTGGAAGAAAGTAGCCTTTTTCTCTAATTCTGTTCAGTTTCTTTAAATGTTACTGATTTCTTTTTTTAAAATAGTTTCTTGGTATAGACGAAGATGTATCCATGTATACCCTTCATTAAACGTCCTCGTTAAGGCGTCATCTCGCCTCCTTTAAGACCGCGGCGCTGCCCGTTTCCCCGATCACTGCTCGTAGCCACTGTCTTGTGCTAACAATCTGATTTTGTTTCTTCCATTGCAGTCAGTCGATTTCCAAGTCTAAATTCAGGTATGCTTAATCTTGCTTGAACGTTTAATTTTTAAAGGGATTGTCCGTTTTTGGGTCAAATATCTTAAATAAATAAAAAAACATTTGCACCATTTGGCCTTAATAGGCTGCACATTCAACGTTGATGTAGTGTTTGGTCATAATTCAGACGAGGAGCTCAGAAAAAGACCGATAAAAGTGTTACAAACTTATGTCGCTCACTGATGGGTTCTCAGTTAACTCATTCTGCATCCAGCAATAGACTGTACAGCACAGAGGTTATAGAAGGCAAGCAATGCAAAATTTTTAATAAAATCCAATTGCCAAAATTACTTTAAGCTCCAGTTACATGCATTTAATAAGATGATAAATTAAATCTGTGGATGACCCCTTCTAGCTACATTTTATTTACTTTTGGTATATTGATTGCTTTTCTATTTTTCTCTTTTTATGATGATCAGTCTTTTTTTTTTTTCTTTTAATCTGCCCTATAGTCGACGCTGGCGTCGTTGGAACCGGTTTAATAGGAGGAGGTGCAGAGCCGCAGTAAAATCTGTCTCTTTTTACTGGCTGGTTATCATCTTGGTCTTTCTCAACACTCTGACCATCTCGTCTGAGCACTACAATCAGCCTGAGTGGTTGACACAGATACAAGGTACAAGAACGGAGACGATTAGTTTGTCAGTTTCTTAGCATGAACTGTGTCAGTTTCCATATTGGCCTCTAGATGGCAGCATAGCACACATGTACAAGCCAAACTGCTTTCCAGCTTGCTGTGAAGTCTGATTTTTAATCAGAAGTGTTGTCCTACTGTCACTAATTTTGAAGCTACAGTTGATTGACACCCGGAGATGGTGATACTAAGTTTCTTTGTTCCAGATATTGCAAATAAAGTCCTCCTGGCTTGTTTCACCTGCGAGATGTTGGTGAAGATGTACAGCCTGGGCCTTCAAGCTTACTTTGTCTCTCTGTTCAATCGCTTTGACTGCTTTGTGGTGTGTGGAGGTATCACTGAAACCATCCTGGTGGAGCTGGAGATCATGTCACCGCTTGGAATATCTGTGTTTCGATGTGTCCGACTCCTGCGAATCTTTAAAGTGACCAGGTGACATAACGACTGTGATCATCTCCTATCTTTTCCCGTCTTGTCGGTGGGTCGTTGACCAAAGTGTTCCTCATGTCGTCTCCAGGCACTGGGCTTCCCTCAGCAATCTTGTAGCATCACTCTTGAACTCCATGAAATCCATCGCTTCCTTATTGCTCCTTCTTTTCCTCTTCATCATCATTTTCTCTCTACTTGGGATGCAACTCTTCGGAGGCAAGTTTAACTTCGACGAAACGCAGACGAAACGAAGCACCTTTGATAACTTCCCCCAGTCCCTCCTGACGGTATTTCAGGTATGTAGAAGTTCTGGGTGATGATCCATACAGATGTAGCAAAGGTTACCTTGACTCGGATAACACAGCAATGGTAATAGCTTAACTACACCGCCGAAGGAAAGGATCGGACATGGAAGGTCAACAGGCCGGATCCTTTTATGTAGCGACATCTATAAGGGGAAAGTTATTTTTCACCTATTAGCTGCCGGCACTGCCAAAAGGGGCTTATCTACAGCATTCTTGGTTTTGGTCCGATGGGTGTTGCGGTCCGGCGCCTCCCATCTTCTATCGGTGATGTCCTCTTCTTTGCTGCCTGTCGTGGCTCCGGCGCACTGCTCTGCCCTGTTGAGGGCAGAGCAGAATACTGCATTGCGCAGGCATCAGACCTCTCCCGGGCCTGCGCACTGCAGGACTCTGCTCTGCCTTCAATAGGGCCTGCGCAGGAGCCGTGACTGGAAGGAAAGAAGAGGACGTCACCGTTAGAAGATGGGAGGCGCCGGACCGGACCGCGACTCTCTCCGGACCCAAACCGGACCAGGACCGCCCCTGGGTGAGTATAATATAACTCCTTTTTCTTATCTTTCAGGTTACATCGGGGGCTTATCTACAGAATGCTGTAGATAAGCCCCTGATGGCGGTGCCGGCAGCTGATAGGCGAAAAATGGGGTGACAGATTCCCTTTAAACAGCAGAAAAAAGGTGCTGCAAAATGTACCCTAGGCTCCACAACACGCGTTTCACCCAGCTTTGTCAGGACACGTCCCCTGCGAAAGCTGGGTGAAACATGCATTTAGATTTTTACTTGCATCTATACACTTGAGCATGTATATATCATAACCCTGGTGTGTTTTTCAGCCCTCCATTGAGCTACTCTGATTTTTGTCTGACAGTTGTTAATAGTTGAGTACACAGGTTATTTGGACACGACCCGGGCAATTGATCTCTAGATAACCCAATGGATGGGCCTAAAATGCCATAGTTGCTTAAGTATACCATACAAAATTCCAGAAAAAATATTTATTATCTCCTATCCTATATAGCATATTACTTTGAAATATCACGTTAAAGAGAGCCTTTAATAGATTTTTTTTTTAACTTTAAAATGAGTTTTTCCTTCAATCAGCCCTAATCCTCTGATTCTGGAACAGTTTTTCTTTTTATTCTGTTCCCTTCTGTTCCAAAGTTATGCCCCGTGGTAATAATGGTCTAAATTTTTTCTTCAACTAACTGGGCGTGTATCACAGAACCTTTCTGTGTTTTGATTGGTCAGTGGAAAAAAAGCCAACGCCCACGCGGAGCAGTTCTTTAGAACTGGGGGGCATAACTTTGGTGCAGAAGGGCTTAGAAGAAAAAGAAAAACTGTTCCAGAATCAGTGAAAATGCAGCAATCAGAGGATATGATAGGGAAAGATGCCCTTTCAGTTGCTGAGGGCACAATTTCATGCCTAGCTCCACCATTTATTTACGTGGCGAGCGAAGCATGCATCACACAAGTTTTTGTTCTCTTCTTATTAAACACACTAGAGACTTCGCGTAGCGGATAAACAGTTTCCTTTTGTCATTTTCTTTCTGCTTTGTGTATTTTTAGAGGCGCTCGCTTTGTATGTGAATGAGGATGGAGATCTGATAGCTTTTTTATGGCTATTATACTATTGCCATGTTTATTTTGGGTTAGGCAGAATTTGCCTGCCTGGATTCATTGTACGCCGCTATTCTTGTGCTCCGATCAATGAAACGGAGCTTGGGTTTAATTACTTTTTGCTCTTGTTTCTAACTTCTAGCACAAAGCTTTTCATTGAAACTTGCTCTCTATTAGATGGTCCGCTTTGTAGGGATAATTAGACTGAATGCACAATAAGGCAGTGCTTTCTGCCACATAATCTGCAGCTACATGCTCCCCCTCCCCCTAAAAACATCCCAGGAATTACTTATTGCCTAGGTCGGTCTGCTTATAGATGCAAATCATTATTTCTAGGACTGGATTGGAAAAGCACTTCCCATAAATCATTCTAACAATTCATTTTCGCTCTTTTGTTTTTTGTTTTGTTTTGTTTTTTTTCCTCCTTTTATTCCATAACCTTTTTTTTTTTTTTTTTTTTTACTTTTTGGCGGGACGAATTGCAGTTTTAAATGATATCAATTGATTTTCCATACAGTGTACTGAAAAACAAAAAATTCTGAGGGCTTTTAAATTGTGAAAAAAACCTCCATCATCACCTGCAGTTCCATCATTGTTTTTACAGTTTTGTGTTGACGACATTCATTAATTAAAAATGACCCCGCAGAATTGTTCTCCATGTTAGTACGATTATGGCAACACAACAATTGGTGTTTTTTTTTTTTTTTTATTTAAGTCGTGAAAAAAAATTGTAAATAAAATAAGCTAAAAATATACTGTATATACCGTATATTTATATATATTTTATGCTTGTGTCATCATTTTCTGAGACGTATAACTTTTTTTTATTTTACTGTTGATGGATCTTTATGGAAGCTTTTTTTATTTTTATTTTAACGTGTTAAGCTGCAGTTTTTCTTTTAAACCGTTTCCAGGAACATGCAACATTTTTTATTGCTTTTTATTGCATCATTTTTTTTTTTGGGGGGGGGGGGGGGGGGAGGTGCGGCAGCCAAAATGCATAATTTCTGGTGGTATTTATATTCTTATATTTCTTTACTGTGTTTAATAAATGTATAATTTGATAGGTCGGAGCTTTGTGGACATGGTGATTCCAAATATGTTCATTTTTTTTTTTTTAAATTTTATTTTTAAATGAGGAAAATTTTTGTGTGTATATATATTTATATAGACTGTTGGTTGGTTGCGCAGTATTTAGTGATATTGATGTTCTCCTATGATGCCCTGCAGCAGGCGAAGCTTCCGAAGACTAAAATGGCAGCGATGAGGGTCTTCAGGACATCCTTGGCTGCCATGGACATCCTGCTATCGCATTGTAGGATGGGGAGACGGATGTCATTTAAATGGCGCTGTCAGTGATTGTCAGTGTCATTTAAATGGTTAAACAGCGATCAGATCCTACTCTTACAGGCAGTTGCCGGCTGTATAGAACTGTCCTGTGTGGAGCAATATGTGTAGCTATTTAAAAGTGAATTTTTATGGTTTAATTTCATGATCTTTATAGTAATGGTAGCACAGCCTTTCTCCAAATCCAAAGAGTGGTAGTAACAGTGAGGATCGGACCGCTTGTCCTTCTTTTTTAGATACTGACTGGAGAAGACTGGAACGCTGTGATGTATGACGGGATTATGGCGTACGGAGGGCCATCGTCTTCAGGGATGATTGTGTGCGTGTACTTCATCATCCTGTTCATCTGTGGTAACTGTATCCTTTCTTCTTTAAAGGAATAACCCACCTTGAACACCTGCTTAAAGGGTTAGTCCCCAAAATAGCAAAGAATCCCCCTATCCAAGGGGTTCGACAGCTAGGAATCCCAGCAATCCAGAAACAGGGCTCTGCATAGGCGGAGCTACTTATGCTCCACCTCGCCTCTATTCATTCTCTGTGGGACAGTTGGACAAAGCCAAGTACAGCGGTTTGATTGCTGGGACACCAAACAGGGACCCCAAACAGTTCCATGAGGCTCTCCATGCGTGGGGGGGGTTGTGGATGCTCGGTCTCCGCAATATTCGTTCTCTATGAGAATACAGAGTACACAGGTCTTACCTTCCTTCGCTCGACAGAGCCTTTTCTCAAGATCACTGGGGGTCCCAGAGGTTGGATCTGCAGTGATTAGCAAGGTATCCCAAGTAGCTTGAATAGCGGATCACTTGCTATTTAGGGAACTAACCTTTAATGTAAGAATATCTGACAATCCCATTGAAATAGATTGTAGTTGTTAGGCAATGTGTTTTTCTTAACTAGTCCGACAAATATGAACTAATATGTGCCTTCTTATTACATGAGATTCCTGGGGGGCTCCATCATTGTCACCCTTCTCAATAACCAGATCGAAGGACTGAGCACCACCGCTCTTGTTGATGCAATGAGGAGGACTTAGAATTGAATGACACTGCACATGCCTGGTCACCGTTCTACACAAAGTCTATGGACTGACTTAAGGAAAAACAGCGTTTGCACGACTTCAGAAGGTGCTCAAGTAGGGCCCCACACCATACATGAATAATAAATAAAACTTGGCACTCAACTTCTAGAATATTTTTTGGGATTTTTTAATGCAGCCAGAAAATGACGTTTCGGCCTCACTGGCCTTCATCAGTAACAGACTGCAGTATAGTAGATAATCGTATTCAGTGCGATAATAGAAGTGACACCATAGTCACTTTAAATGTGCCTGGTCATGCACTAGGTGCTGGGCATGGAGCCTGAATCAAATAGTACCTGGGTGGGTGGGGGTGCCATGCAGACATCAGTGACCCAGAATCAACTGTTGGACTTTTTTATTGAGTGACGGGTGCATGCTAGACCACCTATCTATCCCACTGCAGTCCACAGTGAAAAATAACAAAGGACGGAAGACATCTGTTTTAGTGATCTGTGGGGACCCAGTGATCAGGAATGTATCACAAATCTCATAGATAAATGTATTTTGTGGAATTACCCCTTTTAAAGGCTTGTTCTCAACTGATCTTCAGGAGAGCACCGCTCCCCTGCCTCCTGCTTGTTGCAGTTGGTGCCCACCTGACAGTTGACATGTTGCAAGCAGTGGCAGCTCTGTCTCCTTAGCAGTGGACTCTGAAACTGGTCGGATCAAGCTTCAGAGCAGCGTTTACAAGCTGAATTAGAGAGAGCTTGTAAGCAATGGTCTCCTTGCCTATGAGACTGGTCACCACTGTTAGACTGCAGAGGTGGCAGGTAACCTAGCAAATGAGAAGTACACATTAGAATAAAAGAGCAGAGAGGATTTATAATAACAAGTAAATTGTAAAGTTGCTTGTTTTTACAAGTATTTTTGCAGCTTTACCTATTTACGAGGATGAGATATCTCCTTTAAGCTACTAGACATCACAACGATGGCTTGCAAACGAAGACTTGTAGGGTCTCATTCTTCATGTAGGCAAGTGATATCAAGGAAGATGACAGTAGAGGGAATGATGACTTATGATAAGCCGCACATGGGCGATTGGCTTCCTGAATTCACACACCACAGATATTCTGCTAAATGTCTTCTTGGCCATTGCTGTGGATAATTTGGCGGACGCCGAGAGCTTGAACACTGCTCAGAAGGAAGCCGCAGAGGAAAAGGAGAAGAAAAAGAGCGCAAGGTACTGTGCATGACAAGAAATACAAAATGTACAGTAGTAAGGTCTTGTTCACATGTTGCGTTTTTGCCGCACATTTTTGTGACAGTGGCATTTAAGAAGTTGGAAATGGGGAGCATGATTGCGGGGGTGTCAATGGTACTGTCATGGCAGCTGGGGGACCTTCTGGAAGCCCCAATGTTTGCCATGCTTATGCACCTATGAAGCCCAGCCTGTACCTGGGCTTCATAGGAAATTAATGCTTTTACTAAACACTGAAATATTACAGTATTGCAGTGTATTGTGCATGTGTGCAACTGATTGCAGGCTCAAGTCCCCTGGAGGGACCCATAAAAAAAATATATATAAAAAGAAATAACATTTCATATAATCCCCCTTTTTACCTGGAAGTTAAATAAAATGTTAAAAATAAAGAAATAACATATTTAGTGTTGCTAGGTGTAACTGTCCGAACTAGTAAAACATCAAGTATTATTTCTCCCATGTCAAGACAGAAAAACAAAGGAAATGGTTAAATCCTATTTTTCATCACTTTCCCTGCCAAAAAAGGAATAAAAAGATAAGACCCCAAAAATGGTAACAAAAAGAAAAACAAACATAACTTGTACTGCAAAAAATAATCCCCGATTGAACTCTCAGCAGAAAATTAAAAAAGTTATAGCTCTTAGAAGGTGAGGAGGAGAATATTGAAAGAGAAGAGGGGCCCACTGTTGCTTGCATAATCCTGGAACATGCCCTTGGATAGTTAATGACTGTTAATGTTGGCAATAATAAACTGAAGCAGGTCAGAAGTGGCCAGTTTTCCCTTTAATTTTATTTCCACTGAGAAATCCTTTTTTTTTTTTTTTTTTTAACCAGCCATACGGTTACAGAGATATAGGCCTTTTTTTTTACCTATTGCAGATTTTTACTAATGGGGCGTGTCTCACATGGTTCCTCGGGGGTGGGTCTTTAAGCTGCTCTGCATTATGGTAAAAATTATCATGAAATAAAAAAGCCCATTTCTCTGGAACCATATGACGAACTTAAAAAAACAAAAGCCGGAAAACTGAGGGGACCAACAGCAATAAACAGGAGCAAAAATAGGCCACTTTCTACCTTTTGACAGGTCCACTCAATAAGCAATAAAAATAGTATACGTTCATGAGTGTTACAGTAATTTCTCATATAGAAATGTTGTAAATCCACATGTTATATTTTCTGATTTGATCATAGCGTTAATTCTATGAGTTTTACCAGAATAGTCCACAATGTCTTACCCCACTCCCGCCACCCAAAAAGAGACCCCCCTCAGCAGTGACCTTATACAGAACACGTTATCTCGCTGAGCCGCAGGTAATCTCTTCAGAGACTCGGTGGGAATCTCTCCACTTCTGCGCTTGATAGGAATTACACAGCTTAGAACCGACGTGTAAATGAGCCGCTCTGCTTATTTCATTGCCCCTGATCCACGGGCAGAACTGATGCCCCAGTATTCAGTTTTGGACCATGGTGTTCACCCGGCCCCAGTTTCAGTTTCGGACCAGTAATCAAATACCAGTTCCTTTATAACCTTTCGTTCTCGTCCTTCAGGAGGTACAAATTACGCCCCCTGTATCTCAATAGTAGATTATTATAATTATCATTAATTTACTAAGTGCTAACACTCTCAGACGAAACATTTATAGCGCTCTCTATTTTTATCCGCTACGGCTATGACTGTGTCATGGAAATCAATGTGTAAATGTGTACCGAACGAGCCCCGCGGGCATGTACGCCATGCATTATTGATTGCTAGCTTCAGTTCTTACATGCTTTGTTAGATTTTTGAAAGGGTGCCTGGATATTCCCGCTTGTGCGGTGGGTGTGGGAATGGAACCCCATGTAGGCCCCTGGCATTTCAAGTATCTTTGTAGTAGATGAATGTGCTTGTTCTATAAAAGATAGCGACATATTCAGGGCTGTTTTTTTTTTTTTTTTTTTAAATAAAACAATTCCCCCAGTCGGAGCTCAGCTTTTGAATAAAAGGCCATGTACATCTTCACACATATTTTTTTATTGTTCATTTGCTTCCTAAATGCAAAGTAAAGCCACATTCTACATAGAATTTTCTACAGTTTCTACCATTCTATGTTCTAGTGGCAGCTTTCAGCGATAGAGATAGCAACAGGTTGGGAGAGGGTTTATACACTTATCTTCACAAAGTGGAGAGTGGAAACAAGCATCTACAGTCTCAGGGAGGGCAGAGAAAAAGGCTTTAAAAAAGGAGGAAAATCAATAGAAATAAGTGCAGGACAGAAGCTGTGCTTGTTTCTAAAGTAATGAAGAAAGCAGCACCCTGGTTTTAATGACTTTCTTTGTTCCTTTCTTTTGGCCTTATAGATAGCAGCAAGTTCTCTAATGCCAAAAGAAAGGCTGTCTTTTTTGTTTTCTTCTTTCAGCGATAGAGATAGCAGCAGATTGGGAGAGGATTTATACATTTATCTTCAGAGTGGAGAGGGAAACAAGCATCTACAGTCTCAGGGAGGTCACAGAAAATAGGCTACAAAAAAAGGAGGAAAGTCATAGAAACAAGTGCAGGACAGAATCTGTTCTGGTATATGAGGTCATGAAGAATACAGCACCTTAAATACACACGTGTTATATCGGCTTTCTATCTATTCCCTTTTAGGGTTAGAGATAGCAGTTTGGAAGAGAATTTTTACACTTCACAAAGTGGAGAGGGAAACAAGCATCTACAGTCTCAGGGAGGTCAGAGAAAATAGGCTATATTAAAGAGGGAAATCCAATAGAAATAAGTGCAGGACAGAAGCTGTGCTGGTATATGAGGTATTCAAGAAAGCAACGCCCTGGATGGACACGTTTTCTAATGACTTTCTTTGATCCCTACTTTTAGCATTGGAGATGTCATCAGATTGTTAGAGAATTTATACACTTCAAAGTGGAAAAGAAAACAAGCATCTACAGTCTCAGGAAGGGCAGAGAAAATAATAATAAATAATTTTATTTTCTATAGTGCCAACATATTTCGCAGCACTTTACAATTAAGTGGGGATACATATAGACAATAAATTCAATACAAGGGAAGATAATTTACTCAATATGGACTCAATAGGTGAAAAGTGCTTGTTGTTTCAGATTCGCCAATTGTAATAAATAAGGATTTTCCTATAAAGCTGTATGATCCGGTGATCAACCAGTGTGTTTAAGTGCAATTATCATGTGCAGTTATCATGTGCATGCAGGGTGTGGAGATAGTGAAATAGAGGGGAGCAAATTCTGAATAATGTTTAGAGGGTGGGAAGAGGGGAGAGTGAGTTGAGGTGATAGGCTTGTTTAAAGAGATGTGTTTTAAAAACACACTTAAAAACATAGTAGCTAGGTAACAGTTGGATCGTGTGGGGTAGTGCATTCCAGAAAACTGGCGCAGCACAGGAGAAGTCATGGAGACGGAGGTGCAAAGTACGAATTATGGAGGATGTTAGTCTTAGGGCTCATACCCATTTGCGATTAAAAAAAAAGGTCCGATTTCTGGACTGTAAAAAGGGAGGAGTGCTATGCGAGTGTCATGCGATTTCTATGCGATTTTTAATCTCTCCATCCGTTTTACATCTGTATGCAATCCGTTTTTTTTTTTTCGCAGCAACTATTTTTCTACAGTCATTTACAGGACGATTTACAGTGTTCTATGCCACAGAATGGTAATGTATCCGTTTAAAACGGATGAAAAAAGGATGGTCCGTTTTTGGTCCGTTTTTTAATCACACCCTTTGACTTGCATTGGCAAAAATCGCAGCACATCGCAGCATGCTGCAATTTTTTTCTCAGTCCGATTTCGGATGGGAAAAAAAATTGCAAGTAAGATGTCAGCCATTGACTAACATTGGTCAGAGTGCAATCCGATTTTAAATCGGATTGCAATCGTCCGATTTTCTCGCCAGTGAGTATGAGCCCTTAGGGCAATTTCAGAATTGAGAGAACGTGTAGGACGATAGAGATGAGAGAGGAGATGTAGGGTGGCTCCACAACTGTGGAGGACTTTGTGGGTGAGAAATATGAGTTTATATTGTATTCTGTAGCGGATGGGTAACCAGTGTAATGACTGGCACAGAGTGGAGGCTTCGGTGAAGCGTCTGGACAGAAATACAACTCTGGCAGCCAAATTCAGGATGAATTGGAGAGGATAGAGATTAGTAAGAGGGAGACCGATCAGAAGAGAGATGCTGTAGTCTAGACGAGAGTGAAAAATAGCGACAGTAAGAGTTTTAGCAGTTTGAAAGATGAGAAAAGGTCGGATTTTGGAGATGTTTGTAAGGTCCAGGTGACAAGAGCGAGTGAGTGATTGGATATAGGGAATAAAGGAAAGTTGAGTGTCAAATATGACCCCAAGGCAGCGGGCGTGCTGCTGGGGAGTTATGGTTGAACCCTCTAAGGTAATTTCAGTGTTAGAGTTTGGTTAGTAGAAGGAGGAAACACAAGACGATCAGTTTTGGAGAGATTCAGTTTCAGATAGAGGGAGGACATTATATTAGAGAGAACAGACAAACAATCCTTGGTATTTTGTATTCGGGTGGGGGTGATGTCAGATGAAGAAGTGAATAATTGAGTATCGTCAGCATAGAGATTATGCTGGAACCCAAATCTACTGATTGTTTGTCCAATAGGGGCTGTATACAAGGAGAAGAGGAGGGGACCTAGGACTGATCCCTGAGGAACCTCGGTAGTAAGGGGACGAGGAGAGGAGTAAGAGCCAGCAAAAGATACAGTGCAGAAGCGGTCAGAAAGATAGGAGGAGAACCAGAGAGAACGGTGTCCTTGATGCCGATAGAGCGGAGCATAGTGAGGAGGAGCTGATGATCCACAGTGTCCAATGCTATAGAGATCCAGGCCATCAGCAGGGACCATTAGATTTAGCGGTTAGATCGTTAGAGACTTTAGTGAGGGCAGTTTCGGTACAATGTAGAGAGTGAAAACCGGATTGTAGAGGGTCAAGAAGAGTGTTTTCTGAGAGATAGCGGATCAGACGGGAGTGGACCAGGCGTTCCAGGATTTTAGAGATGAAGGAAAGATTAGAGACAGGTCTATAGCTAGCAGCACATTTCTGGTCAAGGGATGTTTTTTTAAGTAAAGGGGGTTATGATGGCATGTTTAAATGAGGAGTGATAGATGCCAGAAAAAAGAGAGAGGTTAAATATTTTAGTTAGGTGAGTGGTGCCAACTGGTGAGAGAGACTGCAGGAGATGTGAGGGAATAGGGTCACTGTTGCCGGTTGTAGGTCGAGAAGAAGCGAGGAGCTGGGTAACGTCTTCTTCTGTAACAGACTCAAAGATGGCAAGAGAGTTTGAAGTACCTCAGGGAGGGGGACCCTGACTCTGAGGAGGTTGGGAAGAAATGTCCTGATGGATATGATTGATTTTTTTCTAGGAAATCTAGGAAATGAGTGGCCAGATCCTCACCGCTGAGGCTGGTGATGTGGGTCTGTGCTTGAGGGCTCAGGAGGAAGTTTAGGGTTTCAAAAAGTTGTTTTGGATTGTTAGATAGTGAAGTGTTGAGGGTGGTGAAGTAGGATTGTTTGGCCTGATGAAGGGCAGAGTTGTAAGTTTGAGCAACACTGAAGAAAGCGTGTTTGCGTCGTGTGCCAGGGTCGCCGTCATCTGTGTCAGGTCTTTTTACGTGTAGCCGGTGCTGCTTCATCTAGGGCGCTCTGCAATGTATTATTGTAATGTGACAATGCTAAGCTTGGACAGGAGTGGGAAGAGCTAAAGTTGAGTATAGATTATCCATAAGCTGATGGGTGTTAATGGTGCGTGTATTCCTATGAGTGTGGTAAGGGGGGGTCCAGGGTGAAGGGATAGTTCTCCACAGAGATGGAGAGAAGTTTGTGGTCAGAGAGTGGGAGAGGGGAGTTAGTTACGTTGTTCACTGAGCAGAGCTGGGAGAAGACCAGGTCTAGAGTATTCCCGTCTTCATGCGGAGAGTTAGTAAACTGTAAGAGGCCAAATGAGCAGGTTAGACAAAGGAGATGAGAGGCAGACTGGGAGATAGGATTATCGATGGGGATATTAAAGTCTGCCATGATGAGACTTTGCTATAGATAAGAAGGAAATCCCATTGAATAAGCACTTTCCGCTTCCTGCCGACTTCAACTCAAAAATATTTCACGGATCCGTACATTCCTCAACCAAGAATCTGCAAAAACCCTAGTTCGTGCCCTCATCATCTCCCGACTTGACTACTGCAACCTCCTGCTCTGTGGCCTCCCCTTTAACACTCTCGCACCCCTCCAATCTATTCTTAACTCTGCTGCCCGACTAATCCACCTGTCCCCCCGCTATTCCCCGGCCTCTCCCCTCTGTCAATCCCTGCACTGGCTCCCCATTACCCAAAGACTCCAGTTCAAAACCCCAGCCATGACATACAAAGCCATCCACAACCTGAGTCCTCCGTACATCTGTGACCTAGTCTCCCGGTTCTTACCTGCACGAAACCTCCGATCCTCACAAGATCTCCTTCTCTACTCCCCTCTTATCTCCTCTTCCCACAATCGCATACAAGATTTCTCCCGCGCATCACCCCTACTCTGGAACTCTCTACCACAAAATATCAGACTCTCGCCTACCATGGAAACCTTCAAAAAGAACTTTAAGACCTACCTCTTCCGACAAGCCTACAACTTGCAGTAACCACCGATCCACCAAACCGCTGCACGACCAGCTCTACCCTCACCTACTGTATCCTCACCCATCCCTTGTAGATTGTGAGCCCTCGCGGGCAGGGTCCTCTCTCATCCTGTACCAGTCGTGACTTGTATTGTTTAAGATTACTGTACTTGTAAGTATTATGTATACCCCTCCTCACATGTAAAGCGCCATGGAATAAATGGCACTATAATAATAAATAATAATAATAATACACACATAACTTACATCTAGCCTGTATTACAGGGAAGAGACACTCCCATAAGAGAAAAATCAGAAGCTTGATTAATTAATGAAGATTGCAGACTGAAACTTAGTGCAATTGTATTAGCTGAAAGTAAATGCTAAGATATGTAACAAATAATTTTTACCCATTTCAAAGACATCCAAAGCATAAATAGGAGCTGAATTGCAGTACCTAGGAATGGTCTCTGCACAGTGTATGGAGCTATGGTGTCCCAGCTGTGACTGTTCATGAGAGCTGCAAACAGCTGATCAGTGGGGGTCTCAGGTGTCGGCCCCCACTGGTCTGATGTTGATGATCTATCCTAAGAATTTCAGTATCTATGTATTGTACAATACATTGTTGTTTTTTTTAATTACTGTATGTTGATTGTTCTCAAAGTGTGCTCTACTTTCCATTTTAGGAAAGAAAGTTTAGAAAACAAAGATGCAGATAAAGGGGAGAATGATCGGAAAAAGGCAATCGATGCAAAGGTTGTATGACCTTAATGCTCCATGTTATGATTTGTTCCTTTTTTATAGAGAATTTGCTCCTGGGGAATAAATCTCATTCGGGAGACTGTTCTTTTTGTCCTAGTGCCAGCTCACAAGTTCTTAGGTCTAGAGATAAAGTCTTTGAAATCATTTATGCCTAAATGTATAAGAGACCTGGATCTTAACGGTGTTTTCCGATTTCAGTCCCTGACTCCAGATGCAGTGTTAAAAAAAAACAAACAAGCTGCTGTTTATTCACCCTCCCCAGGTCCGTCGCTGAGTCTCTGCTACTGCGCCTGGTGTTTATTGTCTGCAGCGCTGATGAGATGTCAACAGCGCTGCAGCCAATTACCGAACTCGGCGGTTCTGCCCGAGTAGATGGAATAAGCTGCTGAGAGCGGCTCAGCTCACTAATTGGCTGCAGTGCTATTATATTTTATAGGGTATCTGTCATCTGAAAGTGACTTGTTTCAGATCGAATTTTTGATACTTTTTTTATAGCAATTTTCCATATCACTTTCTATATTTAAAAATAATCAGAAATCTTGCATTTTACAAACTAGACTCACGTTCCCTGCTCTATACAGAAAACTTGTTAGCAGTCTCATTATCATCAGAGGCAGGATTACAATTAAAAGTAACATTTTTATATACAGTACGTAACACAGAATCCAATCCATCAGACATATTATGTGATTTCACAGCTCACCTCCTCCCCTTCCCTTCACGATCACCTTTGCCATGATGTCAGAAATGTCCTTAAGTATTTCAATACAATTCTGTAGGGTCTGAGTCAGCCTATTACTGCAGGAAGTAGGTGTTATTATAGTGTAGCAACTCACTCTGAAAAATTGGTAACACTCTAAAAATTGCAACTGACCCTGCCAGTTCCTGTAGAGACTAAAGACCCTGACCTCCAAGTCTCTAGTGGTTCCAGGGTTAGCTGAGCTAGCCAAAACCGCTGAGTAGACGATGGCAACTTGGACCTATGTTGCCTGAAAGGCCGTCGAGCGCTTCATGTTCCTCCTAAGGAACCGGAGGGCAGAGCAGAGTGCAAATTACCTACAGAAAGGAAAGTGTGCTGAAATAGAAAAAGATATCAGAGTGAGTAAAACAAACCACAAAATACAAAATAAAGGATTAAGTAGGTACTGTTAAAGAATATGCCGCCTTCTTCTTAAAAAGAAACCGAAAATACGTGCAGGGTAAAGATCATAAACAGCAAAGAGATAAACCCTAGCTGGTCTTTCGCTGACTCACAGCAGTATGGCTGGACAGCCAAGTGAGACTATCACCAGCAGGAAATACCAGCAGTGGTAAGGTATAGAAAGCCGCACCCAAAAGGTGATAGGGCAAACAAATGTATACATGAAAACACCTGTTACCCTAAAAAGACTGCAGCAAGGATAACAGAAAAGAAACACGCGTAGAAAAGGTGTATCTTCTGTGGGTTGGTGGACAGAGAAGCCTCGCACAGGCTCAAGTGTTCGATCCCAGATGCATGACAGTAGGAGTCTAAAATTAGGATCTGTGGCCAGTGGTAAATTTGGAAGACTTTTTATTTATTTTTTTTATATAAATAGTGATGTGAAAAATAATTAAAAAAAAAACAAAACGTTTTCAAAATGTATGTAACATAAAAAAGATGATTTAACAATACTTCCATGTACTGAAAAATTTACTTTAAATTTGTTCTTTCTAGTCATGATTGAGCCTTACTTGTATTGGTAGATACTGAAAAAAGAGAATGTTATTCTTAAATATATTAATGCTGCGTTTTCTCCTCTAGGTTTCAGTGGATGAAGAAGCAGAGGACGAAAAGGAACATACTCAGCCAGGTACCCTGCTCTATTAAAGGTCTATTCTCCATTCCCCATGCGTCACCCCAGGGTGTGCCCTCGGCCCCTGTCGGGCTTCGTATGAGTGTCCTCATGTCACACAGCTCCCGTATAGTAGGATGGCATCAAGATGTTTTATGCAACTGGACTTTTTGCTGCCGGCGGCCAGACAACCCCTTTAATAATTCAAGAGTTTTATTCTAAAGTGAAAACTTTCTGTTATTTTCTATCCATCTACATAACAGAATCTGAAGGTCAATTCCACGTTCTTTTTTAATTTCGCATCCAATTGTCCCAAATTCTCATTTTGACCCCTAATTCGATAAACTTTAATATTAAAGCTGTTTGTGTAAGTGACGTCTGTTACTACGAATGATATGTATTATAGATGAGGAGGATGAAGAAGAACCGGAAGTACCAGCAGGTCCTCGTCCACGCCGGATGTCTGAGCTAAACATGAAGGAAAAGATCACCCCGATTCCGGAGGGCAGCGCCTTCTTTATTTTCAGCAACACTAACCCGTAACTATGGATATTCTGTATACATGTCTTGTGCTGTATCAGTAATGGTGGTAATATTATATATGAGGGGCAGGGTCATGGGGAACAGAAAAGGCGCATCCCCAAACTGTCCCCATAAAGTTGGAAGCTATAATTGTCTAAAATATCTTGGTATAATGATGCGTTCACGAAACTCAGACTTGTCATCAGACGCCAGATAGAGAAGTGTGATCTGTCAGTGCACAGAACACGTTTCCACCAGAGTTCATCCGACGCTCAGCATTGTGCTTGGTGATGTACGGCTGCATGTGGCTACTCGGCCATGAGGTTCCCAGCTGGGGCGCAGTGTTTGTGCTGATGTTAATACCAGAGGAGGTCTGGAGTCTGCAGCTATGGAGTCAGCACTCAGCTCCTCGCGAATGTTATAAAGAGGGTGCGAGGGGCTGGAAGTTATACAATAGGGGCGAGAGGCAGATGTTATACATTGGGGGTGAGGGGCGGATGTTATACACTGGGGGCAAGAGGTCTGATGTTATACACTGGGTGCGAGAAGTGGATGTTATATACTGGGAGACAATGTAATACACCGGGGACTGAGGGGCTGGATGCTATACATCGGGGACAAGGCTCTGGATGTTATACATCGGGGGGCCAAGGGGCTGGATGTTATACACCTGGTGAGGGGGCCGGATATTATACACCGGTTGCGTGGGGCAGATGCTATACATCGGGGAGCCGAGAATCTGGATTTTATACACTGGGGACGAAGGACGGATGTTACACACCGGGGGCCAAGGGGCTTGATGTTACACACTGGGGTCCAAGGGGCTGGATGTTACACACTGGGGGCCAAGGGGCTGGATGTTACACACTGGGGGCCAAGGGGCTGGATGTTACACACTGGGGGCCAAGGGGCTGGATGTTACACACCGGAGGCGAGGGGCTGGATGTTATACACCGGGGGTGAGGGGCCGGATGTTATAAACCGGGGACCGAGGGGCTGGATGTTGTACACCAGAGGCTAGGGGCTGGATGTTGTAAACCGGGGGCTGGATGTTATACATTGGGGGTGAGGGTCCGGATGTTACACATCAGGGGTGAGGGTCCAGATGTTACACACCAGGAGTGAGGGGCCGGATGTTACACACCAGGGGCGAGGGGCCGGATGTTACACACCAGGGGCGACGGGCTGGATGTTATACACCAGGGGCGAGGGGCTGGATGTTTTACACTGGGGTGAGGGTCCGGATGTTGTACACCAAGGACGAGGGGCTGGATGTTATACACCAGGGGCGAGGGGCTGGATGTTTTACACTGGGGGCGAGAGTCCCGGATGTTGTACACCAAGGACGAGGGGCTGGATGTCATAAACTGATTGCGAAGGGCCAGATGTTATACACTGGTCTGGCGAACGGTCAAATAATATACATCGGGGGGGCGAGGAGTCAGACATTATACACCAGCGGCGAGGGGCCGGATGTTATACACTGGAGGTGAGGGGCTGGATGTTATATACCAGGGGCTAGGGGCTGGATGTTATACATTGGAGGTGATAGGCTGGATTTTACACTGGGGGCGAGGGGCCGGATGTTTTACACTGCGGGCGAGGGGCTGGATGTCATAGACCGAGGGTGAGGGCCAGATGTTATACACTGGTCTGGCGAGCGGTTGGATAATACACATCGGGGGGCAAGGAGTCAGACGTTATACACCAGGGGCGAGGGGCTGGATGTTATACACCGATGACGAGGGTCCGGATGTTGTACACAGGGATGAGGGGCTGGATGTCATAGACCGATTGCGAAGGGCCAGATGTTATACACCGGTCTGGCGAGCGGTCGGATAATATACATCAGGGGGTGAGGAGTCAGACGTTATACACCAGCGGCGAGGGGCCGGATGTTATACACCGATGACGAGGGTCCGGATGTTGTACACAGGGATGAGGGGCTGGATGTCATAGACCGATTGCGAAGGGCCAGATGTTATACACCGGTCTGGCGAGCGGTCGGATAATATACATCAGGGGGTGAGGAGTCAGACGTTATACACCAGCGGCGAGGGGCCGGATGTTATACACCAGGGGCTAGGGGCTGGATGTTATACATTGGAGGTGAGAGGCCGGATGTTACACACCAGGGGCCTGATGTTTTACAGTGGGGGCGAGGGGCCGGATGTTGTATACTGGGTGCGAGGGTCCGGATGTTGTACACCGGGGACGAGGGGCTAGATGTCATAGACCGATTGCGAAGGGCCAGATGTTATACACCGGTCTGGCGAGCGGTTGGATAATATACATCGGGGTCGAGGAGTCAGACGTTATACACCAGCGGCGAGGGGCCGGATGTTATACATTGGAGGTGAGAGGCCGGATGTTACACACCAGGGGCCGGATGTTGTACACTGGGGGCGAGGGTCCGGATGTTGTACACTGGGGGCGAGGGTCCGGATGTTGTACACTGGGGGCGAGAGTCCGGATGTTGTACACCGGGGACGAGGGGCTGGATGTCATAGACCGAGGGCGAGGGCCAGATGTTATACACCTGTCTGGCGAGCGGTTGGATAGTATACATTGGGGGGCAAGGAGTCAGACGTTATACACCAGGGGCGAGGGGCTGGATGTTATACACCGGGGACGAGGGTCTGGATTTTATACATCGGGTGGCGATTGGCCGGATATTATACACCGGGGGGGGAGAGGGATCAGATGTTATACCCCGGGCGAGGGGTCAGATGTTATGCATCGGGTGAATGAAGCTGGATGGAATTCAGTATTGAATGTGTGTGTCCCGTGCAGTGTTGAATATGTAACCTCTTCACCAGCGCCTTAATTTACAGGCCGCTCTTCTTGTATGATCCTATGACAACACTTCCTGTAACTGTTTTGCTTGGTCACTTTTGCCTCGCCTCATAATTATGACAGCAATATGCACATCCATAATGGCCTGAATAATGACAATTTTCTTAGGAATATTAATGTACATGGGGATTGATTTCCAGGTAATGTCCACAAGATAAAAAAAAATTGGAATTAGTGGGTGGAGATTAAAATGTTTATTTGAAAAAAACAAAAAAAATCTTCCAGTTAGGAAGGTAAAATATTGGGTCTGGAAAGACGTTTCACAGACAGATATAGGTTGGTTTCCACTCTGATACAGAAATCCGTGTGTTTCCTGTGCAGGATTCGGGTCGGCTGTCACAAACTTATTAACCATCACATCTTCACCAACCTGATCCTGGTGTTTATCATGCTGAGCAGCGCGTCACTGGCAGCCGAAGATCCCATCCGCAGCACCTCCTTCCGGAATATCGTAAGTACGATCCGATCCATCAGCTGGTTTATCTGACATTCTCTGCAGTCTTAGAAAGTAAAACACTTTTGTAAAAGCGTTGGTGTTAAATTTCCCATCCACCTTTAGTGGCGGTGGGCCTAATGCTAGGGAACTTAAAGGAGTATTCCCATCTCCAAGATCCTAGGTAGTAGGTGTAGTAATAATATAATATTAGCTAATACCTCCAATTAGAAATGTAGCATAGTTCTTCTGATTCGCTATGCTGCTTACCCCATGTGCAGGGCATTGTAGTAGCTTAGGTATCCATGGTTACAACCAATAGCAACTAACTGTCACTATATGAGTGGTTGTAACCATGGATACCAAAGATACTGCAATGCCCTGTACATGGGGTAAGTGACTTAGCTAATCAGAAAAACTATACTATATTTCTGATTGGAGGTATTTGCTAATAATATTATTATTATTACACATAATAAATATTGGGATTGGATCTTGGATATGGGAATAACCCTTTAAGCATGTGTTCACACTGAGTTGTTTGAAGATCTTTTTGGAGAGGATTCTCTTCAAAATCCTTCTCAAAAATTGCTTCAAAACTCTTCTAATTCATTTCTATGGAAAATCTACTTTGCTGTTCATGAAAGTTTTTTCAACTTTTTTTTCATTAAGTTCAAGTTCCCACATTGAGTTTTCGATGCTGCGTGTTATCGGTGTGCAAAAAAACGCAGCATCTACTGCTACGGTCACACGGCCATAGATTCTCTCTTCCTAGAGGGATCAATTATGTAAATGACGCTGATTAGAGTGTCAGCATAGTGTGAGCCGACTCTTGGATGAGAGGATTGTAGCACACTATCAGAAGATGGAGAACAACATTTCTCCATCTTCTTCATTGTGCCAGTCCGTGGAAATCGGACTGCAGTCTGATGTCATCTGAGTGCTGTCCGATGGTCTCCACGCACCCATAGACTGGAATGGGTGAGTGGCATGTGATTTGTGCTGCAGTTTTTTTCTCATACCGAAGCATTGGTGCTGTCTGATAAAACATTGGCTGGCACTCATTCATTGCAATAGGATTTTCAAAAAATAGCTGGATCCAATCTACAAATCTCCACTGTTTTATCCCCTCCAGGAATGAATCTTTTTTTTTTTTTTTTAATCTCCTACAGATTCTAGGTGTTGCAGAGTCTTACCATATGTTAGAAACGCTGCCATATAGGACGGTGATATTTCACCCTATTCACTGACAGCGGACAGGGACTTTGAATGAAAAGAGTAAAGAAAAAAAGTTTCACAAGTTTGCAGTTTTTTTGAAAACTTTTTACCACTTGGAGTCTTGACCTTTTCCCAGATCTTGCACGCAGCCATGGTCATATATTTACAATGTGAAATCTATGTGTCACACACAGCCCCGGCGCTGTGCCATGTGTCATTAACACTTCGTTTAGCTGGCACGCTCAGCCTGCCCCTGCTGCTCAGCCGAGCGCTCCAGATTCTCATTGGAATTTTATCAGAAATAGCCGATCTTTGTTAGAACGCTATCGCTTCCAAGTCCTGGGGACTGAGCCTCAGTAATGGTGGACTTGCTCCTCGCACACCGAGAGATTTCACTATAACTCACAGGGAGATTTCACTTTAACCGACAGAGAGATTTCACTTTAACTGACAGAGAGATTTCACTTTAACTCAACCTTATAATATTCCACAGTTAGTGTCGTTTTAGAAAGTTTTGCCAGTAGAGAATGTTCTAAAATCATGAAAAAAAGCATTATTTCCCCCCGTTAAATCCCTCCCGGCTCTACTGGTCCTTCAGTGATCATTTTATGTCTGTCCTTCATGTGACCACTGCAGCCAATCACTAGACTTTAAGAGATGACATTTGCATGCGTGTCACATGATCTCTCATGCCAGTGATTGGCTGCAGCAATTACGGGATGTGATCACTGGAGGATCAGCAGTGACCAACGGTAAGTAATAGTTATTTACTTGTCCTATAACATTCCCTGCCCCCGATTCATCATTATTTTTTTCCAGGACGTCCACCTGACAGCACTATGGAGGACGTCCTCCTCCTCCTTACAGGGACAGGAAAGCACACGAGAGGTTAAAAGGCCATGTCCCACCCCCTTTCCCTCAGTGTTTTTCCTGTCCCTGCACGGAGGGACACGCGAGAGCTTACCGGAGGGACCCAGGGGATCGTGCGGCCGGTCCAATCCTTCCCCTGTCAAGAGGTCCCGGGGGCCGAAACTTCCCGGTGGGGAGTCCCTCGGCTCCAAAGGCCAGGAGCAGGACGGCGCTCCTGGAGGGAGCCGTTCCTCCCGGTGGGGGGGCTCTCGGCTCCAGGACGGGTCGGCTCCCCGCAGGCGGCTGGCCATGCGGGCACCGACAGAAGTGGGGCGGCGGGCCGAGTACCCGCAGGACGTCGCCGACGCTGGGCAGTGGAGGCCGGAGCACCATAGCAGGAACGGCTCCCTGCACGCGCCGAGCGCGGTCGCGCGCAGATGCCCGGCAGGAAGTGGAGGCGCGGCTTACCAGCGTCACATCCGGTGACGTCAGACGCCGGTTTCAAATCCAGGGCGCGCGCGCTCCTGGACCAAAGCGTTCTCCAGAGTCGTCACAGGTGGTTCCAGGCTGTGTGACTGCATCGGACGCCAGGGAATGGAAGGCAACACTGCATCTGGTGGAGGGGTAAGTGCGCATAGCGCAGACCACCCTCCCCACCCGTCCCCACAGCCCAGATCTGATGAGGTGCCCCTTATATTATCAGGAAAAGGGAACCCCGGCTGAGTCCCCCTCGGGGAAGGACCCGGCGAAAGCCACCGCCAAATCAGTCAGATGTCCGGTGTGCAGAGTAAAGCTGCCAGACACCTATAGCAAGACCCTATGCGGTCCCTGTACCTCCAGAGTCATAGGCGAGGAACAGCCATCTCTGCTTTCCGAAATGAGGTCGCTGATAAGGGAAGAGATTCAGGCCTCTACGTCCCGGCATCGATCCCCCAGCCCTGGGCCAGGTCGCAAGCGTCCGAGGTGGGAACCAGTCCCAGTATCAGAGGCGAGCCCTAGCGAGGAATCCGATTTCCGGAACTCAGATCAGGAGGAAGAAGGCGAGATCCTGGGGGATAGTCAGGAACAGAACAGAAAGTACCTATTCAGACTGGAGGATACGGACGAGCTGGTACACGCGGTCAGAAATACCATGCAGATGGAAGAAGTCCCTAAGCCACAGTCCAGACAGGACTTAATGTTTGGAGGACTGGTGTCCCGCAAACAGGTGGTGTTCCCTGTGAGCGAGCACATCAAAGCAATGATCCAGGAGGAGTGGAAGGAAGCAGAGCGTCGGTTGACACTCTCCCGAAGCTTTAAAAATAGACTGCCCTTCGATCCCGAGGAAACTCGGGCGTGGGAAGAAGTCCCTAAGATCGACGTCCCGGTTGCCAAGGTTACGAAGAAATCGGCTATCCCAGCCGAGGACTCATCCGGTCTTCGAGACCCAATGGATAGAAAGGCGGACGTCTTGTTAAAAAGAACATGGGAGACGTCGGCGGCCCTGATTAGAGCCAACATAGCAGCCACCTCGGTGGCCAGGTCTATGTTCCTGTGGTTGGGGCAGTTGGAGGAAAACCTAACCAACAAGACCCCGAGGTCAGAGATACTAGCATCTCTTCCTCTTTTGAAATCAGCCACGGCGTTCCTGTCGGATACGTCGGCGGAATCAGTTAGCACTACAGGCACTGGCGGAAAAGATATTCACGTGGGCAGAACGGACAGTTCGATCCGTGACCGCGGTACATCTAGAGGGTTCCCAAAACGAAGTGGCGGACTACCTGAGCAGACAACAGATCCACCCGACAGAGTGGGAATTGAACATAGAGATCTTCAACCAGCTTTGTCAGCGCTGGGGGAACCCCAGTATAGATCTCTTCGCAAGCCGCAAGAACTCGAAGGTTCCCAGATTCTACTCCCTAAATCCGATGGACCATCCAGAGGGCGTAGACGCCCTGAGTCAGACTTGGGGAGAATCCCTCTCTTATGCGTTCCCACCACTGGCCCTCATACCGGCAGTGCTCAGAAAGATACGCGAGGACCACGCAAGAGTGATATTGATAGTGCCATACTGGCCGAGGAGAAGCTGGTTTTCCCTTCTGGGAGCCATGGCAGTAGAAGATCCAGTCGAGCTGCCCTTGTGGGAGAACATCATCCACCAGGGCCCGATCCACCACCCGGACCCAGCAAGACTCCATCTATCGGCTTGGATCCTGAGAGGGACATCCTGAAGGCAAAAGGATTGTCGGAGCAGGTCATATCCACCCTACAGGCCAGCAGGAAGCCGGTGACGTCGGCAATTTATCGGAAGATATGGTGTTCGTTCTCTTTGGTGGTAGGAATAAAGGGAAGAAGGCCTCTAAGGCGTCCATAGCGCGTTGGATTACCTCAGTAATCTCGGACGCTTACCAGGCTGAAGGCGCCAGCCCGCCTGATTCCTTAAAAGCCCACTCTACAAGGGCGGTATCGGCCTCATGGGCCGAGCGGGCGGGGGCGTCAGTTGATCAAATTTGTCGAGCGGCAACCTGGGCTAGTCTTAATACATTCTGCAAACACTACAAACTAGATGTGTTAGCTGGCCAACAAACCGCATTCGGGAGAAAAGTTCTCCAAGCAGTAATCCCACCCTGAGGAGGTGCTTTGGTACTCTCCATAGTGCTGTCAGGTGGACGTCCTGGAAAATAGGTATTAGACCTACCGGTAATGATGTTTCCAGGAGTCCATCCTGACAGCACGGGTAGTTCCCTCCCTGTTATGTTATACTATGTTGTATTATGTTATGTCATATGCTGTAATATGATTGTTTCATTAAACCGTTACTAGCATCATCCACCTTGTGGTACTTGTCAAATCACTGAGGGAAAGGGGGTGGGACATGGCCTTTTAACCTCTCGTGTGCTTTCCTGTCCCTGTAAGGAGGAGGAGGACGTCCTCCATAGTGCTGTCAGGATGGACTCCTGGAAACATCATTACCGGTAGGTCTAATACCTATTTTTGCACTATTTTTTTTCTGGAGGTATGTTAGACATTTTTATTTTTGTTGCAAATTCATTACGTCTTCTGCTCCATTTTTATTTTATTTATTTTTTTTTTTTTTTAACCCTTTTAACTTATTGTTAGCCCAACACTGTGGGTATGTTTTTTTCTTTTTCCAGATGTTTTTAGCTAATTAATTATTTGGGACTATTTGAAATATCTTAAAACTTTTGCAGTAACACTGCAGTGCCCAGCTGGAGTACAAAATATGCATCTTTTTTTAATATATATATATATATATATATATATATATATATATATATATATATATATATATATATACATACACAGTACAGACCAAAAGTTTGGACACCGCTTCTCATTCAAAGAGTTTTCTTTATTTTCAGTCTATGAAAATTGTAGATTCACACTGAAGGCATCAAAACTATGAATTAGCACATGTGGAATTATATAATTAACAAAAAAGTGTGAAACAACTGAAAATATGTCTTATATTCTAAAGTAGGTTCTTCAAAGTAGCCACCTTTTGCTTTACTGCTTTGCACACTCTTGGCATTCTCTTGATGAGCTCCAAGAGGTAGTCACCGGAAATGGTCTTCCAACAGTCTTGAAGGAGTTCCCAGAGATGCTTAGCACTTGTTGTCCCTTTTGCCTTCACTCTGCGGTCCAGCTCACCCCAAACCATCTCGATTGGGTTCAGGTCTGGTGACTGTGGAGGCCAGGTCATCTGGCGTAGCACCCCATCACTCTCCTTCTTGGTCAAATAGCCCTTACACAGCCTAGAGGTGTGTTTGGGGTCATTGTCCTGTTGAAAAATAAATGATGGTCCAACAAAACGCAAACCAGATGGAATAGCATGCCGCTGCAAGATGCTGTGGTAGCCATGCTGGTTCAGTATGCCTTCAATTTTGAATAAATCCCCAACAGTGTCACGAGCAAAGCACCTCCACACCATCACACCTCCTCCTCCTCCATGCTTCACGGTGGGAACCAGGCATGTAGAGTCCATCCGTTCACCTTTTCTGCGTCGCACAAAGACACGGTGGTTGGAACCAAAGATCTCAAATTTGAGCTCATCAGACTACAGCACAGATTTCCACTGGTCTAATGTCCATTCCTTATGTTCTTTAGCCCAAACAAGTCTCTTCTGCTTGTTGCCTGTCCTTAGAAAAGGGGGAGACAGGGCACTTCCAATGCCTAGGTCTGTATGGAAAGTAGATGAGTGCACAGCAAGTGTTAGGCTCACCTGATATGGTTGTGAGAGTCACAACACCTATAATCGCATAAAACAGTTGCAGCAGTCTGCACAAGGTCCAAGGACTTGGTACAAAGAGAAGGCTGGTAGTGCAATAAGAGACTGCGCTGCTGTGGTAGAATTCAAGGTATCTTTATTGCCAACGCGTTTCCTGAGCCAGTCCCAGCTCACTTCATCAGGGCATCTGATGAAGTGAGCTGTGACTGGCTCAGGAAACGCTTTGGCAATAAAGATACCTTGAATTCTACCACAGCAGCGCAGTCTCTTATTGCACTACCAGCCTTCTCTTTGTACCAAGTCCTTGTTGCCTGTCCTTAGCAGTGGTTTCCTAGCAGCTATTTTACCATGAAGGCCTGCTGCACAAAGTCTCCTCTTAACAGTTGTTGTAGAGATGTGTCTGTTGCTAGAACTCTGTGTGGCATTGACCTGGTCTCTATTCTGAGCTGCTGTTAACCTGCGATTTCTGAGGCTGGTGACTCGGATGAACTTATCCTCCGCAGCAGAGGTGGCTCTTGGTCTTCCTTTCCTGGGCCGGTCCTCATGTGAGCCAGTTTCTTTGTAGCGCTTGATGGTTTTTGCCACTGCACTTGGGGACACTTTCATAGTTTTCCCAATTTTTTGGACTGACTGACCTTCATTTCTTAAAGTAATGATGGCCACTCGGTTTTCTTTATTTAGCTGCTTTTTTCTTGCCATAATACAAATTCTAACAGTCTATTCAGTAGGACTATCAGCTGTGTATCCACCAGACTTCTGCACAACACAACTGATGGTCCCAACCCCATTTATAAGGCAAGAAATCCCACTTATTAAACCTGACAGGGCACACCTGTGAAGTGAAAACCATTTCCGGTGACTACCTCTTGAAGCTCATCAAGAGAATGCCAAGAGTGTGCAAAGCAGTAATCAAAGCAAAAGGTGGCTACTTTGAAGAACCTAGAATATAAGACATATTTTCAGTTGTTTCACACTTTTTTGTTAATTATATAATTCCACATGTGGTAATTCATAGTTTTGATGCCTTCAGTGTGAATCTACAATTTTCATAGACTGAAAATAAAGAAAACTCTTTGAATGAGAAGGTGTGTCCAAACTTTTGGTCTGTACTGTGTGTATATATATATATATATATATATATATATATATATATATATATATATATATATATTTATTTATTAGATTTTATATATATATAATTTTTTTTTGACCCCGTTGAAGACTAATGTGTGCGCATACCCGAACATCTGACTTTCGAAAGCTTATTCCAAAGGACTGTGACTTGTCAAAAATGTAAAGTTACAATAAACTGTGATGAGATAGCGACACCTAAAGGCTATGGGAGGAATGACACTAAATTCATATCGCATAGTATACATATATATTTTTAACAAGGTGAATGAACAAAAAATAAAAAAAAAATAAATCACATCAATATTTGGTGTGACCACCTTTTTCCTCCAAAGCAGTATTAATTCCTCGAGATACATTTGCACGAAGTCAGGGATTTTGATGTAGGATTTTAGTCGGACACCTAGTGGTTGGGAGTAATGCTTCAGTACATATAGGGCTAAAAGGGGTTAATCGGCCATGACAGATTGATGGTGAGTAGCTGGTGAGTTGGGAGAGGCTGCTGCTCATCGTATCTCTACCCCTTTGGGTGGTTCACTTGGTAGATTGAGAGCTGTGTATATGGAGTGTGTATGGAGGTGTGCAGATCTCCTGGATTGAATACCTGTGCTAAAGGACTAAGAAGCTGGACTCTAAGCCAGGCGGGCTGTCCAGCACTATTGTAGGGACTTTTATGCTTTATGTTGTATTTTGTGCTGGGCAAGGGCTTTATTTCAGTTTTCTGTGATGTGGTTTATGAAGACTACAATAAACCAGCCTGACTTTAAATAGAAACGGTTCCTGTAATACCTCAGAAGGGAGTAGCGTTCGTACAGTAGGTTGAAATTCTGTGATTAACTGAAACAGAAGCCGTTGTGTAGGAGGCTTAACGTTTGGTGAGGAAAAGCCAAACTCTGCTGCAAAGGTGAGGGTGTGGAAGACAGTTTCATATCATAATCATACGCCATGGCAAGACTGAGCGCAGCAACAAGACCTGTGGTTAGTTCTCCGAGATGTTTGGCACAAACCTCACTGTATAGTTACTTTGAAAACTTAGCATTAGTGAACCTAGAAGAATTGATGCCATTTTGAAGGCAAAGGGAGGTCACACCAAATATTGATATGATCTAGATTTCTCTTTTGTTCATTCACTTTTCATTTTAAAGGGGTTGTCCGGTCCAAATCTATAAGTCACACAGACTTAGCACTTTTGACCAGACAACCCCTTTAAAGGGAATCTGTCACCATAATATTGCAATGGGATCTGACTGCAGCCTATTGTAGGGACAGAGACACTGATTCCAGTGATGATTCACTTGCATTTGTGATAGAATCATAGTTTTCTCTGAATGCTAAGCCCTATATAACTCCGCCCACGCTACTGATAGGCTGATTTCTGCTTATTGACAGAAAGCTGCAACCAGTGGTTTGGGTGTGGTTGGACCAGGAAGCACGAGATACCTAGTCCTGTAGTGATAATCTCCTGCTGATAAAACACTGATTCTATTGACTGCAGTAGCTATATCCCTTTTGGTAAGGATAGATCTTCTTCCTACACCATGTACTAGTTCTTAGTCCATGACCCTTCCTGACTGTTTATAGGCTGATCAGTGAAATAAAGGCAGATCTCCCCGTCCTCCGTCTCTTTGCCGCCTTCTCACTGTGCTCTTGTACCTTGCAGATTCTTGGTTACTTTGACTATGCTTTCACAGGGATCTTTACCGTTGAAATCTTCCTAAAGGTAAATGACTGCTGAAGTTTTCCTGATGGATGTGATTGTAAGATAACCTGTGACTCTTCTGTGCCCCCAGGTTCTAGGATACGCAGATTATGTCTTCACTAGTATGTTTACGTTTGAGATCGTATTGAAGGTAACCTGGTTTGTGTGAAGCCCGTATAGAAATCAGTAGTACGGGGCGATTCTCGGCCGGTCCCCTCTACGGCAGATAAGGCCTCATTGGGACATCACTGATAATTCTGCAAAAAAAGAAAAACAGACTGCGTTTTGCATCAGCGTTTGCTCCATTTTTCCGTTTTTTCAATCAGTGATTTTCTAATAGGCTTTAAAAATAAAGTAAATAGCAAAACTTCTCTAGCGGACATCGCACAGATGCATCACTGTACCGTCCACCGTTTTCAACGACCCGTAGACTTGTAGGTAATTTTGATCAGTGATCACAATGAAAAAACGGACAGATCTCGGTTGTGTTTTACGGAGACAGTGTCTGCAAAAAAACACGGAAAAGTCTCATAGACTATAATGGGTAGATATTCTATCTGTGAAAGGCATGTGCTGGTAAAACAGATGTCTGAATAAGGTCTAAGAGCAGATCAGCGTTAGGAATTTTGTTTTCTGTTCTAGCGGAACCTAAATATGGCATTTCTGCTTCTCATGATGTTGACGATAAAGGATGTTTATTGGTTTTCCATTAGGATGTCTGTCATTTTATTAGAGAAAATAGCACAGCCGATTGTGTATTTTTTTATTCTGTGAAAATGTCGAAACCTGTGATGGAACCTCCTATCTTCGGCTCACATGCAAGCGTGGACTTGCCACCAACGCTTGGTCCGCTATTTCACCGTGACTTTGCAGGATTCCCTATGATGGAGATCTTTTTGAATAAATCTCTATTTTATGTCAGGATTCCAGTCTGTTGCCCAACTTGCACACTGTCAGGATTCCAGTCTGTTGCCCAACATGCACACTGTCAGGATTCCAGTCTGTTGCCCAACATGCACACTGATTCTAGTCTGTTGGCCAACATGCACACTGTCAGGATTCCAGTCTGTTGGCCAACATGCACACTGTCAGGATTCCAGTCTGTTGTTGCCCAACATGCAAACTGTCAGGATTCCAGGTTGTTGCCCAACATGCACACTGTCAAGATTCCAGTCTGTTGGCCAACATGCACACTGTCAGGATTCCAGTCTGTTGGCCACCATGCACACTGTCAGGATTCCAATCTGTTGCCAAACATGCACGCTGTCAGGATTCCAGTCTGTTGGCCAACATGCACACTGTCAGGATTCCAGTCTGTTGGCCAACATGCACACTGTCAGGATTCCAATCTGTTGCCAAACATGCACGCTGTCAGGATTCCAGTCTGTTGCCCAACATGCACACTGTCAGGATTCCAGTCTGTTGGCCAACATGCACACTGTCAGGATTCCAGTCTGTTGTTGCCCAACATGCACACTGTCAGGATTCCAGTCTGTTGGCCAACATGCACACTGTCAGGATTTCAGTCTGTTGGCCAACATGCACACTGTCAGGATTCCAGTCTGTTGCCAAACATGCACGCTGTCATGATTCCAGTCTGTTGCCCAGCATGCACGCTGTCAGGATTCCAGTCTGTTGCCCAACATGCACGCTGTCATGATTTCAATCTGTTGCCCAACATGCACACTGTCAGGATTCCAGTCTGTTTGTTGGCCAACAAGCACAATGTCGGGATTCCAGTCTGTTGGCTAACATGCATGCTGTCAGGATTCTAGTCTGTTGGCCAACATGCATGCTGTCAGGATTCTAGTCTGTTGGCCAACATGCACACTGTCAGGATTCCAGTCTGTTGGCCAACATGCACTCTGTCAGGATTCCAGTCTGTTGCCCAACATGCACACTGTCATGATTCCAGTCTGTTGGCCAACATGCATGCTGTCAGGATTCCAGTCTTTTGGCCAACATGCATGCTGTCAGGATTCTAGTCTGTTGGCCAACATGCACACTGTCAGGATTCCAGTCCGTCTGTTGGCCAACATGCACACTGTCAGGATTCCAGTCTGTTGGCCAACATGCATGCTGTCAGGATTCTAGTCTGTTGGCCAACATGCATGCTGTCAGGATTCTAGTCTGTTGGCCAACATGCATGCTGTCAGGATTCTAGTCTGTTGGCCAACATGCATGCTGTCAGGATTCTAGTCTGTTTAGCCAACATGCACGCTGTCAGGATTCCAGTCTGTTGCCCAACATGCACACTGTCATGATTCCAGTCTGTTCCTCAATATGCACACTGTCAGGATTCCAGTCTGTTGCAACAAAGTGGAATCCTGAGAGTGTGAAATGTGCACACTTGTCAAGATTTTCTTTTAGGAATACGACACAGGCACTGCAGAAATTTTATTTTAACTCCAAAAACCCCTTTTAACATGCCACCGTTTTTTACTGGCAGTCTTTATATAATCGTACAGTAATTCCCCACTACACTTCCATAGGGTTGTACTATAGGTCCCCACATTCTGGAGGTTGTATGTAGCGTGTCTGACACCTTTGTGCCGTGCCGCTCCCAATGTAAATTTGGTTGTCAGGGGGTCTTCGTAAGTAAAAAGTACCAGCAAAAATCTTCCACTTTAAAGGGGCGCACTTGCTGCTCCGTACTTATCGAATAGGTGCGGCTTTATTTAGGTGGCATGGCATTGACGTCCATTAGCTGAAGAGCCCTTTAATGAAACGTTGACCTAGAATAACTTACTACTGCTGATTTATATACGGGTTTCTGTGTGGGTTTCGTCTGAATGGAGTGCGTTTCGTCTGCACATAAAACCCGAGAGGCGCTCGTTCTTTGAACATGATGTGATGTTTTGGAGTGATGCACTAATACGTTCCCACCGAATTTGCAGCGTGGAGAAAATAAAGGCTTCATGAATATACTATACTTATACATATATATTCGGATTTATCTGTTATCCATGTATCTGCGTTTTCCCGTCATTTACTTGTCTGATCTTCATATTTTGCCTTGAGACCAAGTCCTCATCATGTTAAGGCTTCCCCGTGGGTAAAACCTGTGGATTTTTGATCATCTAATGTATATGGGGCCCTTCCAGCTCTCCCCTGGCAGATGATGTTGACGTAGAGGTTGGATTTCACCCACCCGAATCTTTTGATCTGCATAAGCCTCTGCTAGGTTATTCGGCAGTGACTTTTTCTGAACCCCCAACTGCAGAGGAGAAAGTCATCCTGCAGAGGGAGATCTGATCTTGGGAGTCTTTATTGGAGTATAAGTGTCATGTCCTGGGATTGTGAGACTGTCCTTCCGAATCTGGGACAGATGGAACCATAAAGAAGTGTAGAGCTCCTCCCTCGTAAAGCATGCCTTAAAGCA
Organism: Dendrobates tinctorius; assembly: GCF_039654945.1. Taxonomy (NCBI): domain Eukaryota; kingdom Metazoa; phylum Chordata; class Amphibia; order Anura; family Dendrobatidae; genus Dendrobates; species Dendrobates tinctorius. The sequence continues at coordinate 9,277,470 of NW_027361706.1, read as the reverse complement.
CTGACATAGATGAGACCCGATTATTATAACAATTCTGGTGATCCACGAATTCTGGTCTTAAGCCCCATCTCCCCCCATACACCAGCCGAACAAAGTTTTGTACAGTCTTTCAGCCGGCAGCTTTCTCGCCCAACTCTTCTTCCTGTGTTCCCTATGAGAGAGCCGCTGCCGGACCTGGTAATCCAAAATGATACAGGTCGAATCCTTGACTCCTTGGAAAATCATCTGTCTAAGGCCTCCATACATATCAGACTGTTGGCCGAATCCATCGATACCGGCGGTTTCGTCCGATGTTAGTCTGATGTGTGTGGTGGGCTCAAGGCTCGAGAATGGCTAAAACTGCGCCAGGCGCAGCGGCATGCATGTCACAGGCAACGGGTAAACCCCACCCACTGCAGAAGATCAGCCAATCGTGAGTGATCTTAGTATAAATGTATCTTGTTTGACAAATATTGACATACCGTAGTCATGTCCAGTTGTCTTTAGCCTTGAGATATTAAAGGGGTTTTCCAGGGCTACAAATTTAAAGGCCTGTTCTTCAGATAGGCCATCAACATCGGATTGGATGAGATCTAGTTCCCGTCACTAGCGTTGCATCTCACGGATCTGTGATTGATGGTCTATCCTAGCGGCTCGGTGAGAACGTATAGCATGCATGGAGCAGCGGGTGGCAATACCGACGTGATCTGTGCACACGTGTTGCTTACATGATTTCCTTCTAGCTTGATCGCATGAGCCTCACTGCTGTGTGACACCGTGTGAGCGCTAATGGGAGTGGCAAAGCAACGCTCTTACACTTGCTTGAGTGCGTTAACATTTTTTGCTGTTGGTTTTCTGGAAATATAACTAAAATATATCAGTCCTCTTTGCAACCAATCAAGTAGCTACTTTTATCCTACAGCAAACTTCTATGTGATTGGTTCTATCTGATTGGTCGTTATAGGCACCTGTATCCATAAGAGACTATAACATGTTACAATAAATGGTGATGTCATAGAAATAAAAAAAACAAAAATCTATAACTGCAGGTCAGCCATGTTTCCTTTTACCTGTCAGTGTGATTCTGGGCACATTCGGTATGTTTCTACAATGTTTTTAGGAATAAACAATTAATAAAGAATAATTAACCTTCACTCTGTCATATGCATTTTGCAGCCTGATCCAAGTTTCAGATTTTTCTCTTGCCTCCCTTTTAATATAGGGTGGATACGAGCTCTGTGTGTGTGTAGTCAGGCTGCTTTTAATGTATTTAATTTATGAGCATAGCTCTAATACTGTACTTTCCTTCTCTTTTTTTCCTTCCTCCTTGTTTATAGCCTGCCCTCCATAAAACTTTAGATAATTTCTTCCCTTTCCACTCCATATCTGTGTACAACCCCCTCTCCCTGTAGTCTGATCCAAGTTTCAGATGTTTCTTTTGTGCGAGTGTCCCTTCCTGTAATATAGGCTGGACGTGAGCTCTGTGTGTATCCAGGCTGCTGTCTTTACTTTATGAGCCTAGCTATAATATTGTTCTTTCCTTCGCTTTTGCCTTTTATTGGCCTATAGCCTGTTTTCTCTCCCCTCCATAATACTTTAGATACTTTCTTCCCTCTCCATTAAAGATGTTTGTTCAATCCTTTCCCTGCTGCTATCTCCGACACAGAAAGGAGGAACAGAGCAAAGAGATCTGGCAGAACTGAGAAGGAACTCTGATGGATTTGTAACTTTTTTGAAGATCACTCCTATAAAAGACTCATCGACACTGTGCAGCAGAAAAATGGTGGAAAATATTTAATGGAGACTATATAGAAAATTGCATAACTTTGCAATTCCATGCAAAGGTGTACATAGCTTATAAAGTGTAACTTCATAGTGACATGTCAGATGTTTTGATTGCTGAGGGTTTGGGTGTTGAGACTCCCAGGATCCCAGATATGGTGGGGCAGAAACAATCAGCAAAGCATAGTGTCCACTCCTCTTTGTGAACACAAACCGAACAATATATTGGCTGGTATACTTTTTAGATACCTCTTTTCCTAATCTCTGATCACTGATGAACACAGCTGAAGATGGACGCCTCCAAGATGGTATTTTATATAGAGATTTGGACTTGGAGACCAAGGCTGCAGTGATCCTCCTTTTTGATGCACTAATCCTCCTTTTTGATGCAGCGATCCTCCTTTTTGATGCAGCGATCCTCCTTGTTGATGCAGCGATCCTCCTTGTTGATGCAGCGATCCTCCTTGTTGATGCAGCGATCCTCCTTGTTGATGCAGCGATCCTCCTTGTTGATGCAGCGATCCTCCTTGTTGATGCTGCGATCCTCCTTGTTGATGCAGCGATCCTCCTTGTTGATGCAGCGATCCTCCTTGTTGATGCAGCGATTTTTCTTGTTGATGCAGCGATCCTCCTTGTTGTTGCAGCGATCCTCCTTGTTGCAGCGATCCTCCTTGTTGTTGCAGCGATCCTCCTTTTTGATGCAGCGATCCTCCTTTTTGATGCAGCGATCCTCCTTTTTGATGCAGCGATCCTCCTTTTTGATGCAGCGATCCTCCTTGTTGTTGCAGCGATCCTCCTTTTTGATGCAGCGATCCTCCTTTTTGATGCAGCGATCCTCCTTTTTGATGCAGCGATCCTCCTTTTTGATGCAGCGATCCTCCTTGTTGATGCAATGATCCTTCTTAGTTTCTGTATGGCGTCTGAGTATGGAGGAAGGACTCCTACTAAGGTTTCCATATATTTCCCCATGAACGCACTCTATGAAAACAAATAAATTATGTAAAAAAATTTTAAAAAAATTATATATATATATATTTCTCTGTATAATTATGGCTTGCTTCCGCCTGTGTGGTACCGGTACATTGCAACCATACAATTTTTTTTTTTGCAGGTGTAAACCAATGTTTGTTGCTGTATGTTCAATTGACATTTCTCACTGTGGACAGTCGGCGTGCTACATCTTCCACCTTGCGGACAGCTTCAATTCAACACATGCTTTTTTTTTTGTCAGCTTTTACGCTGCCCAGTGATGGAGTCTGACGTCACTATGTGTATACTGTATGTATATGGTGCGTCCCGGTACCGTGCATGTCAGACTAATATTCTTTTTACCCTTGTAGATGATGACATTCGGAGCATTTCTCCACAAAGGCTCTTTCTGCAGAAATTATTTTAATTTACTGGATTTATTGGTCGTTGGAGTTTCACTGGTTTCCTTTGGTATTCAGTAAGTATATCGACTTAAAGGGATTGTCCAACTTTTTCTTAGATGCAACAGTGCCGCATGTATCACAACACCATAAAATCGGTTACCGATCTGGCGCCATTCCACCTATATTGTCATTGTGTGTGCCAGCGCCTGTGTGGCATTATGTCCCGTAAACTTTGCGGCCTGTGATCGGCTGCCGTCAGCACTGGCATTGGTGGAACAACATGATATGATATTTTTATTTTACATGGAGCGCTCTTGCATTCAGGAAGAGGTTGTCCAAGTAGTAGGCAACCCCTTTAACCATGGGTCTCTTTGACTGCTTTGTTTAGCCCCATTTTTGTTTCAAGGATATAAGTTGACCGCAGGCTCGAAGTGATCAATTGCAAAAACGATCGGAGATTAAGTGTTCAGTTTCTCTGCAGTGCCCTCAGAGGAGAAATGGGGCATTACACAATTCGTATTGTTATTAATGAACAGTTCATATAAAGCAGAAGTGGGGAATCTTTTTTCTTCCAAGGGCCATTTGGATATTTATACCATCCTTCGGGGGCCATACAAACTCCGCCCACAAAGTACATCCTGACTCTGGCACTGGTGGCAGGATGTAATCTTTCATTGCATGCCCTTCAGTGTTCAGTAGTGAACACTGAGTGTGTGCTAACAGAGCAAAAAGAAACTAATGAGCTGGTGGCAATCAAAATATAACTCCCTGCTAAAGTACTGTTGTCCCTGAGAATCTGCCCGGGGGCCGGATTAAAGGTCATGGAGGGCCGTAAATGGCCCTGGAGCCAGAGGTTCCCCACCCCTGATATAAAGCATGGGCAGGCCAGGTCCTCCAAAACGAGAAGGGCTCCTTGAAAGGCCTCTTTTGGCTAATAGATGCAATCCCCTCTATTAATTAGGAATGCCCCAATAGGGGTTTTTCCAAATCAGGCAATCCCTTGTGTAGGAATATTATTGTAATTTGCCAATTTTCACCTTTCTGCTTAGGTATACATAGCTAAGCATCAGCAGCAGGGACCTAAAATGCATAATCAGACTGACGTCCGGAATCTTGAAAAGCTCAGTGATGACCCCTGCCGCAGTTTTAGTAATGATGTCCCTCTAGTGTGAATGCCATACAAAACGATAGACAAACACTGCTGCGGTAACAAAGTGTAATGTGTATCGTATCCGAACAGTCATGGCATTTCTTACTGAGTGATTGCTCACTGCGTGTATCTTTACAGGTCAAGCGCTATATCTGTGGTCAAGATCCTGAGAGTTCTGAGAGTGCTGCGACCCCTGAGAGCCATTAACAGGGCGAAAGGGCTGAAGGTGGTTATTGCCTGAGAATTTGCTAAAATTATTCTGTGACGATGGATGACATAATTAACAAATCAATAACTGGATTTTTAACCACTTTGAGTCCACTATACACTTCCACTTATGCCATAATAACAGGGTCTAGATATATGTGTTAGCTTTAAATGGTGTGGGCATTTTTTTTTTTGCAGTAGAGTTTCATTACCAATTTTGAACAGTTTGGCTTCTACAGCCTCTATGTGTCACAGTACATAGCTATTTGCAGATTGAGTAACTAGCAGATCAATCTTCTAAGGGAGGGTTTGTAAGTCTGACCACATGAAAAGGTTAGAAGATGAGAAGGAAAAAGGGTAAGCGTTAAAAACTCTGCCATCACAATAGCTCACAGTTTTGCTACTTTTGTAGTCTGTTATGTACTGTGCTACATAGTGGCTGTAGAAGGGAAGCTAATCAAAATTCTTTTTAAATCTACACTAAAGGGTTCACACACTTTAATAACTTCCAGAAGGGGTTTATTATCTTCTTATACCTACATTTTCCTGGTAATCACATTATTGTATTTTCATACTTCTTTCTTTGTCTTCAGCACGTTGTCCAATGTGTGTTTGTCGCCATCCGAACTATTGGTAACATCATGATCGTGACGACGTTGCTGCAGTTCATGTTCGCATGTATCGGTGTTCAGCTGTTTAAGGTAAGTGAGAAAATCGCAAACTGAAAAAATTACAAAAAGAGAGTGTGACGCTAGTCACTGCTCATGGACAAGCCGTTAGGCGGGTAGTCAAAAGGTCCTGGGTCAGATACCAAGAAGGCTTGTCATATATAAAGGGGTAAGGCAACAGGCATAGTCAGGTCACAGTCCAGAGTCGGCGTTCCAAGGTCAGAGTGCGTCAAGGCAAAAGGGGTAATACAAATGGGTAGTCAATAGGCAAAGCCAAGGTCCTGCAATAGAAGATCAGAATGTGGGAAGTCAGAGTTCAAAGCACAGAGGACAAATCACACAGAGGTGAAAGCGATGACTGGCAGCTGTCTGGAACAGACAGCTTAGTTGAGTAGCTGGGTAATCGCCTGAAACAGGTAACACCTGTAGGAAGCCCAGAACCTCCCAGTCCCAGATTGGATCTGATGGAAGCCCAGCACCTCCCAGTCCCAGATTGGACTGGTCGTGCTGGCACTCAAAATGCTGACAGCTCAGCACTAGATTGGACAACTGAGCTGTCAGTCACTGTGTGCAAGACACAATGAGCGGTGGAATCCGTGACAGACATGTGGTGGTCCAGGCATGGGAGCCAGAAAAATGACGCATTATTGGGGGTCTTATTATTACATATTTCACAATGGGGCTCAGAAGCATCAAATGACGGCTCTGCTTCTATCATTTAGCGCTTTAGTAATCACTGCTTTTATGTCTTCTAAAATCAGGGCAAGTTTTACCGATGTTCAGATGAAGCAAAACAGACCCCAGTGGAGTGCAAGTAAGTTTTTAGTCTTTTTAATTTTTCAGAGTGTGATATCTAACCGATTCCCAGCTTTCCTGCAAAAACTAGCATCACATATCCTGCTCGAAATTCTGTGCATGTTTTTCCCCAATGCATTTTACTTTTAGTCTTCTTAGGAAGCTTTATGTCTAAGGAGCAACCTAAGGCTGAAATTAGAGAGGTCAGCCCCTGATGTTGGGGAAAGGCTGGGATCCCAATTTCCACTCTAGTTTATCCCAAAGGTGTAGGATGGGGCTGAGATCGGGGCTCTGTGTCACTGGTCAAGTTCTTCTAACAAACGCCCCCAACCATTTCTTCATGTTCCAATACTTTTGTCCATACAGTGTATGTCAAGTTTTGACATCTAAATCTCCCCTAGAAGCTGCTTGTTGATTTATGCACCAGGTTTCTTGGTTATATTTAAAGGCGTTATCCAAGACTTTAGCTGCAGAAAAGGCACAACATTTTAAGGGGATTGTATCATTGTCAGTTTTCAGCAGTGCGCTGCTCTTCTGCCTCTCGACTTCCTGCTTGCCAGGGCCACCTGAAGATCCAGGGTGTAGACTAGCGGCACGGCTGCGCTGCTGCTCCAAACTGTGCAGTTTCTCATGCTGCAGACCGATGAAGCTATGATTCTGAGCAAAGGAGAGGTCATCTATATGACCAGTAATGGCAGCATCTAGGGCACAAGACCACTGCAGCCAGTCATTGGCTGCAGCGCATCAAACATGCAAGAACAGTGCAGTCTCCTGATATAATACATTGCCGCAATGATTACTGAAAACTGAATCTGTCCTTGGTTATAGAAATGTCATTTATACCTTCTCTTCTCTCTCACAGGGGAAAGTACATCGTGTACAAGGATGGGGATGTCAACAGCCCCGCTATCCGAGAGAGACACTGGCATAACAGCGACTTCAATTTTGATAACGTTCTGTCTGCAATGATGGCTCTCTTCACAGTTTCCACCTTTGAGGGATGGCCAGCGTATGTAAACAAGCTCATCTTTAAAGTCGAACTTCATTTTTTGCATAGTTTTAATATGAATTATGCCATTAAAGGGGTTGTGTTATTATAGTGCACCGCCTCCCAGCTGCCTGCTTGGCGAGGGGCACCGCGCACCTGATGATTGACATTTTGGATCGGCGGCATGGTTAATCTGCTGGTCCAAACCGAGTGCCATCCCGTGGTGTAAGCGGACATCGCTTTACCTCTGCTGCAGATCCAGTAATCAGAACCAGAATGGTCGCTGTGAGCAGCGGCTCCACTTTTAGCTCCACTTTTACTTTGAACCGAATTTAATAAATCTCTAGACACTGCTTATTGATTTATACAGGTTGCTTGGGGATATTTCAAGGAATTTTCCAGATATTTGAGGCATTTAAGGGATTGTATCACTTTCAGTTTTCAGCAGTGTACCACTCCTCTGCATCCCAGCTCCCTGCTTGTCAGAATGGTCGCTGTGAGCATCTGCTACAGTTTTACTTTGAACTGGATTTGATAAATCTCCTCTAGACGCTGCTTGTTGATTTATGCCATCAACAACAATTCGGACTTACATGTAACATAGCCGAAAGAAGAGTTCCAGAAAATAAGATTAAAACAATACAATATTTTATTTAGTATTATTAAAATTGTAACAAGATTAAAACAATTAATCAAAAGCGCCAAAAGCTAGTGGAGACCGGCAATGTGTGCTAAATATCCGGCAGCTCATACACCACTACTAGTTTAATCCCATAATCAATCCATAATATGTCGCTATACAGCCAAAATAAAATAAATGGAAGAAATCAAGGCACATTACCAGGGAAAGCAGATTAATGGTGAAGGCAGCAGTAACACGGAGAATTGCACGTCCCTCCTCACCCCGACGCGCGTTTTGCATCCAGCTTCTTCCGTGGGCGTCGGTTGTTGATTTATGCACCAGGTTTCTACGGGATATTTAAAGCTTTATTAAATTAGAAGCACCTGTCCTTTAAGGTATTGTGTCATTTTCAGTTTTCAGCAGCGCACCGCTCTTCTGCATCCCGCCTTCTGCTTGCAGGGGCTGAAAATTGACAGTTTCGACCAACAACATGGTCGTGCCTCTTCTCTGAATTGTACGCTCTCCCATGCTGCAGGCAGAGGCGTTCCTGCCTCTGCAGCACAGGAGAAGCGCAGGACCAGTGAAGGTGGCCGGATTCAACGATCGTGCAGTCTTCAGAGCAGCATTTTCAAGCTCTATACCATAGCGCATGCACGCGTATGCTCGTTACCTAGGTAACCAGCCACCGCTAGCCCCGCAGAGGTGGCAGCTAACGAGCAGTACACGATAGAATTATAAATCCTTTAGTCCTTGAGAACGATAAGGACTTTTAATAAGTTATAAATTACATAGTTGTTTAATTTTACAACTATTTAGCAATTTTACCCTTTTCATGATGTTTAGACCACCCCTGTAAATCAGAAAATGTTAGGTTTGGCCATACACATTAGAGGAATGTCTTCTGAACCCCTTTATGTCATGGGACTGGCTGACTAGTGTGTATGAGGTCCTACTGACTCTCCCATAGCAGCAATCTTTGGGGGGAAAGATCGTCCTTCGATCTGCGTTTAGGTGTTTGTCTCTGTCTTCCCTAGACTTTTGTACAAGGCCATTGATTCCAACGGAGAAAACGTTGGTCCCATCTACAACAACCGAGTGGAAATATCCATCTTCTTCATCATCTATATCATCATCATCGCTTTCTTCATGATGAACATATTCGTGGGTTTCGTTATCGTCACATTTCAAGAACAGGGAGAGAAGGAATACAAGAACTGTGAGCTGGACAAGAACCAGGTATAATATTCTGAAAAATTCATATACACGAATGGACAAGCTATTTACCTCCAGAGGAAGAAAACTACAAAGGGAATACTGCTTACTGCTGAGATTTTGGTACATTTGTATCCAGTCTAGTTATCTGGTCTCCGGTTAACCCTCCTGGTCTCCGTGCTGCGACATTAAACCTACACTGATGTATTGGGACGGGACAGGACATAGAATTTTGCTCTGATGTATTTAGCTCACAGAGGATTGCCGTGATAGCACATGGCCAGCTGTGACACAATTTACATCTATAAAGGTTCTCTGTTTTTGAATGTGAGCAGTATGTTCTTTGTCACTGATTGCAAATAAACATCTTGAAAATTGCAAGTATAGGAAACAAAAAGTATATTAGAAAATTTCAAACATTTTAAAAGCCATTAGCAGCCTAAGGCAATATAGGCAGTAATTAGTTTTTCTAAATAGATAAAAAATACACTTAAAGATGACCTGTCTCTAATATCTTTTAAAAATCCCTGAGCTTCCCTGATTCTAACTCTCTTTTCCGTTTTGCACTGGGTCACTCTATTACTGAGATATTCACATTTGTTGCTTTTTGAGCGCAGCATGTGAAATCTCTACTTGTAGTCTAACTGTACATTTGTTCAGAGTGATCTCTGGAGGCATTCGCTTATAGCCTTCCTTCTTAAATGCTGCCAATAACAACTCTGCTGCCAGATCAGCTACCAAGCCGTGATTGGTAGATTCTGGGAGGGATGGATGAAAGTACACGCCCCTAAAAAAGACTTGAAGAAACGACCAGTTGGTCTAGAAGAGGAGATTTCACATCCTGCGGTCCAAAAGCAACAAATGTGAATATCTCTGCAATAGAGTGACGTAGCGCAAAACGGAAAAGAATGGCAGAATCGGAAACTCAGGGATTTGTACAAGGTATTTAGGTCAAATATTTTGGAGCAAGTGACCGGTTTTCTTTGAGAGATATGCCGTCTTTACAACTTGTGTAACACAATGTCACTGATCTCAAAATATAGCGACAGTGTGTGGAGTATGCGCTGAAAGCTCGTCCTCTCAGAAGATACATCCCCAAGAACCCCTATCAGTACAAGTTTTGGTACGTCGTCAACTCCACTGGATTCGAGTACATCATGTTTGTTCTCATCATGCTGAATACACTGTGCTTGGCTATGCAGGTAGGTAACAGGGGAAAGGGAGGCCACTTTTTTATGGTGGGGTTTATACGGCATGATCACGGATCAGCTACCGGCAAGCATTTATCTTCTATGTGCACAGAACAATTGTTAGTATGTTCGTTCTGTGCACATAAAATATCATGTTTTGTGTAGCACGTTTTATTTTTCACACAGGTCGAAGTGCTGGCGGGAACGCTGATTTTTAAGCCAGCTTAAAAATCATGACACCCGATAAACGAGCGTCTTGCATTTTTGATGGGCAATAGTCGGGAGCTGGCTCTTCCAAAATATCTCCCTGTCTACATGAGCTCTTAGTCTACAACTGACTGTTTTACAACGGAGGAGTCTCTGCTGTCATGCAGCCAAAATCTTGCAGAAGATGATCATTAAAGGGGTCGTTCGGTTAAAAAAGTGATCACCTATCCACTAAATAGGCAATAACTTACTGTTGGGAACCGCACCGATCGGCAGATTGGAGATCTTTTATTCTTGTTCCAAAATGGAGCGACAGGTCAGGCTCCCATTCATTCTACACGAGAGCAGCCCCAAAGGGAATGAATGGAGCAGCGGTGGAGCATGGGCGCTGTGGCGTCATTCTAGAAAGGTAAAAGTACTGCATTCTGCCGTTCTGATCATGTCCCGGTGGTCAGACCCCTACCAATTACCAAGTTATCGCTCGTCTTGCAGATAGATGATAATTAGTGATGAGTGAACGTGCTGGGATAAGGTGTTATCTGATCATGCTCAGGTGCTAACAGAGTGACTTCAGCATGCTCGAATAATATGCTCGAGTCCCTTCAGCTGTTCGACAGCTACAACACATGAATAAATTGCCTAAAAAACAGACAATCCTTACATGTGTTGCTGCTGTCGAACCGCCACGAGACATGCAGCAGCGAGGACTAGAACATAGTATTAGAGCATGCTGAGGACACTCAGCTAGCACATGAGCATGCTCCGATAACACCTTATCCCAGCTTGTTCGCTCATCACTAGTGATAATTTGTTTTCACTGGACAACCCCTTTAAGATACATTAGCGCAATAATATGAACATATCTGCGCATGACCAGTTTGTGCTGTGGATTACGCAGAGACAATCCTCTCGATAACATGACGTGATTCTTTTTTTCCAGCATTATGGACAATCTAAAATCTTTAACGATGTCATGGACGTGATGAACATGGTCTTCACTGCCGTCTTCACTGTAGAAATGGTTTTGAAGCTTATAGCTTTCAAACCCAAGGTAAGTGATGAGCGCAGAACTGATCTACGGCTAATAATGGTGAAGGGTTAATCTGGATGAGGTCAGCATTAGCCAGATAACACAGGCTAGTTATTTAGTTATACTATAATGAGGGTTGTCCTGGATTTATGGAAAAAGTAGCCGAATGGACGGATTAAATAGGAAAAAGTTTACTGATCCCGTCAGTCCCCTGCAGCTCCTGTGGTCCCCACCGGTCTTTGCTAGCCTTCTGCTGCAGCAATCACATGACGACTGCAAAAAGTAAGCAGAGGGGATGTTCACACTGATTTTTTTTGTATATATATATATATATATATATATATATATATATATATATATATATCATGGATCTTAGAGCTGAATCTGCTCCAATATTCTCATGAAAAAAACTCACTAACTTCTCTTTGAATGAAATTCCTATTGATTTCAATCAGCAATAACACCCATACTGAACAATGATCCAAGCTCTTTCTACCTCCTGTCGCCTCCAGCTCAAAAATATTTCCAGAATCAGTCCTTTCCTCAACCCTCTCTCTACTAAAATGCTTGTGCATGCCCTCATCATCTCCCGCCTCGACTACTGCAACATCCTTTTCTGTGGTCTCCCTGCTAACACCCTCGCACCTCTCCAGTCCATCCTTAAGGCTGCCGCCCGACTAATTCATCTCTCTCCTCGCTACTCCTCCGCTTCTCCCCTCTGCAAATCTCTTCACTGGCTCCCATTCCCTCAGCATATCCAGTTCAAATTACTAATTCTGACCTACAAGGCCATCTATTACCTATCTCCCCCATATGTCTCTGAACTAACCTCCGGATATCTTCCCTCACGTAATCTCTGGTCCTCCCAAGACCTCCTTCTCTCCTCCACACTTATTCGCTCCTCATCCAACCACCTACATGACTTCTCCCGAATAGCCCCTATTCTCTGGAATTCTTTGCCCCAACAAGTCCGACTATCAACCACATTTGGATCCTTCATACGGAACCTGAAAACCCACCTCTTCAAGAAAGCCTACAGCCTGCAATGACCCCGCTACCTCCTTCTCTCTCAACACTACCGGTGATATCACCTCAACCAACACCGGAACTGCTGCAACCCACCAACCTACTGTCTCCTTCCCCACCATCCTGTAGCATGTAAGCCCGAAAGGGCAGGGTCCTCTCCCCTCTGTACCAGTCTGTGATTGTTATAAATGTTTACTGTAAGTGATATCTGTAATTTGCATGTAACCCTTTCTCATGTACAGCACCATGGAATCAATGATGCTATATAAATAAATAATAATAATAATAATTTCCCCATTATATTTTTTTGTTTATGTTCCAAATTTGACAAACGAAAGTTTGTGAAAAAAAACCCGCTAAAAATGGCAGAAAGATTGTTTAATTTGATTTTTAAGTGAGATTTTTCAGCTGTGTCAAAAACAACTCTGCGTGAACATACCCAAAGACCGATGAGGACCACATTAGAACGAAAAGAATGTAGAATAAAAATGCATCTATTAAACAATATTGTTTGATGAATGACATTAAAGCATGATGTTTCGATATTGTAGGATTTTTTGCAATTACAATCTTAGTCCAGGGAATGAAAACAAATCAGACTTTAATAATAGTTTTGATAGTTGCACCTAGACTGCCAATTGTGATAGAATCCCCTATAAAGTCTGTTCCTTAAAAGCCTAAGCCTGCAAAATGCTATAAATTATTATGTAGGATATGTTCAGACGCAGATGCTCAATATGCAGAGAAAGCCGGCGTGTATAATCATGGCCGAAAGTGTTGGCACCCTTGACATTATTCTAGAAAATTAAGTACATTTTTCCTCCAAAATTTGGGAGAAAATTGAGGGTGCACCGTATAATCTGAATGTACCGTATATACTCGAATATAAGCCGAGATTTTCAGCCCGTTTTTTTGGGCTGAAAGTCCCCCTCTCGGCTTATATTCGAGTCATATACACCGGGGGGTCAGAGGGGGAGGGGGGGCGGGGGTGTCAGGTCATACTTTCCCGTCCTGAAGCTGTCTCTTGAGCCCCCAGCTTCTCCCCGTGCTCTCTCTTCCTGCCTTCAGCGGTCACGTGGTGCCGCTCATTAAAACTCGTGACCGCTGAAGGCAGGAAGAGAGAGCGCGGAGAAGCTGGGGGCTCAAGACACAGCGTCAGGACGGGTAAGTATAGCGATACTCACCTGTCCTGCGTCCATGGCTGTTTGCTGCTGTCTGTCATCGGTCAGTGACTTCAGACAGCAGAGGGCGCGGTGACGTGGTTAGTGCGCGCCGCGCCCCCTGCAGTCTGAACGTCACTGACTGATGGCGTTGCAGATAGCGGTGAGCAGCCATGGACGCAGGACAGGTGAGTATCTGACACCCAGCGACGGAGAGGTGAGTATGTCATTTTTTTTATTTTTACATGCAGCAGCAGCAGCACATGGGGGAATAATCTTTAGGAGCTTCTAATGGGGGCAGTATATGGGGGAACAATATGGAGCTTCTAATGGGGACAGTATATGGGGGAACAATATGGAGCTTCTAATGGGGGCAGTAGATGGGGGAACAATATGGAGCTTCTAATGGGGGCAGCATATGGGGGAACAATATGGAGCTTCTTATGGGGGCAGTATATGGGGGAACAATATGGAGCTTCTAATGGGGGCAGTATATGGGGGAACAATATGGAGCTTCTAATGGGGGCAGCATATGGGGGAACAATATGGAGCTTCTTATGGGGGCAGTATATGGGGGAACAATATGGAGCTTCTAATGGGGGCAGCATATGGGGGAACAATATGCAGCTTCTTATGGGGGCAGTATATGGGGGAACAATCTTTGGAGCTTCTTATGGGGGCAGTATATGGGGGAATAATCTATGGAGCTTCTTATGGGGGCAGCATATGGGGGAATAATCTATGGAGCATTTCCCACCCTAGGCTTATACTCGAGTCAATAAGTTTTCCCAGTTTTTTGTGGCAAAATTAGGGGGGTCGGCTTATACTCGGGTCGGCTTATACTCGAGTATATACGGTAGCTTATCGGGGAAGGCTGTTCTGGTGGACCGGGGTCACAGGAGACAGGGTCACTGCTGCAGGATGGTGCTGCGGGCTCTGGGCTGGAAGGAAGGGTGTTCGGGAGTGCGAGGCTGCTTCAGGCCCCGGGCTTTAAGAAAATGTGAGCGGAGTACCTGCGCTTCCCATTGTTTTCACTGCGGTAGACTTCGGCAAAATGGCCACCAGATGTGGCACATACTCAGATTGAGATCTCTGCTCCCGGGATCTCAATCTGCGCATGCACCGTAGTTCATTGCGGGAAAAGCAATGGGAAGTGCCTCCTGTGACCCCGCTCATCCTCAGCTACCCCCTGTAAGCTGCCGCAAAATCGGACACATCACCGTTTTATAAAAAAAAATTATTCCTATTTTCCTCCCCAAAATTTGGGGTGCATCTTGAAGTCTGCAAGATACAGTATTTCTCCCAGAAAATTATTGCAATTACGTGTTATGTTATACACATGCTTTTTTTTTGTGTTGTTCCATTGAACACAAAGGAAATAAAAAGAGAAAAAAAGGGCAAATTGGACATAATTTCACTCAAAACCCCCAAAACGGGCCGTACAAAATTGTTGTCAACTTTCCAAAATTGTGGCTCAACAACTTTGCTTCCAGCATGTGATGCTCGTTCATAGTCACTGGTGGCAAGTAACAGGTGTGGGCAATATGAAAAATCTCCCCTGAACCAGATACAGCGGGGAGAAGTTGACTCAATTCTTGCATTGTTTATGGAGAATAGAAAGAGGAGAAGAGAACTGTCTGAGGACTTGAAAACATATCAATAATATCAAGGTTACAAATCCATCTCCAGAGATCTTGATGTTCCTTTGTCCACGGTGCACAACATAATCAAGAAGTTTACAACCCATGGCACTGTAGCTAATCTCCCTGGACGTAGACGGCAGAGAAAATTTGTTGAAACCACAGGATAGTCGGGATGCTTTTTTTTTCCAGTTTTTTTTGTTGTTGTTCCAATACTCACAAAGGATATAAACAAGTGTATAAAAAAAATGTGTAATTGCAATAGTTTGCTGGAACAATTCCAAGGGTGCCAACACTTTCGGCCATGACTGTACGTATGGTTCAGCCTTCCTAAAGATGCCGTGGATGTGCGACGTGAGCATCCTCACCCGAACATATGTCAGATACCATATGAGTAGTATTAAACGCACAGTACGAGAAGCCCGGACTGACCCTGTATTCGTATCATCAGATTTGTGTGCCCAAAAAAAAACGTTGGCTCGTAAGTGACAAGCGATTGCTGTGTAATCCTCCGCCCAGAAATGCATGACGAGCTGAGTTTGCTGTGACTTGTCCACATTACGTATCCGTCCCCTTGTCAATTGCCGTGTCGTTGTGTTCATTTCATCAATATTGCTGGGAAGTGGCTGAGTATTACCAAAAAAAAAATCATTCATCCTAACTCGTGGGCCATTAGACCCTTTTTATTTTCCCCTGAACTTTGGGACCCAATTACATAAAACTCAAAAATGCATCGTCTAAAGTCTGTTCCCAAAATCTCAATTTCTGAAATTGTAACAGTACAGCCGCGTGCACACCCTAAATATTTGTAGCAGATTTCTGCTGTGTAATCTGACAGTAGCACGAGGCATGGGCAAAGACCCTGATTCCAGTCATGTGTCACTTTCTGGGTGCACCAGGTATAAGAGTCAGAGTTTTCTCTACTGTAGATTGAGCAGAGCTCAGTTGTTTGGCTGTGTGAATCCGAACACATGTATAGTAAAAGAAAGTAGCCAATCAGTGCTGGGGGAGTGGTTGGACTCGGGGCCGGTTTTAGGCAAAGTGGGGCCCTAGGCAAAGATTAAAATGGGGCCCCAAAAGCTAACATATTGCACATCACACAGAAGCATTTCGGTTGTATTTATATGCGCTGAGTTCAGGCTGCTAAATGAGTGTGATCGACAATATTGAAGTCGTTCAACACTTGTTTCCCGGCCTCTTTCCACCGTCTGAGAAAGAATGATGGGGACAGAACAATCACTAATGGATCACTAACAAATCACCATACAGTATCATGTTATCAGCAGCACATCTACAGTTTACACCCCATAGTCCTCCATATAATATAATGTGCCCCATAGTCCTCCATATAGTATAATAAACTCCTCAGTTCTCCATATTGCATAATTCACTCCCCATAGTCCTCCATATTTTATAATACACTCCCTATAGTCCTCCCTATAATATAATGTACTCCATAGTCCTCCATATAGTATAATACACTCCTCAGTCCTCCATATAGTATAATACACTCCCCATAGTCCTCAATATAGTATAATACACTCCCCATTGTCCTCCATATATTAAAATACACTGCTCAGTCCACCATATAGTATAATACACTCCTCATAGTGCTCCATATAGTATAATGCACCGCCATAGTCATCCATGTAGTACAATTCACTTCCCATAGTATAATGCACACCATAGTTCATCATATAATGTATTCCCCATAGTCCTCAATACAGTATGCAGCCCACATAGAGCATAATGCAGCCACCCCACAGATTATAATGCAGCCCCGCCATACAATATAATGTAATCCCCATAGAATATAATGCAGCCCCCCTCTTATAGTATAATGCAGCCACCCCTTAGAGCATAATGCAGCTACCCCTCAGAGTATAATGCAGCTATTCCACAGAATATAATGTAACCCCCCACAGAATATAATGCAGCCCCTCCATAGAATATATGGCAACCCCCTCATAGAGTATAATGCAGCCCCTTATATAGTATAATGTAGCCCTTCTCATATAGTATAATGCAGCCCCCATAGAATATAATAAAGCCCCCATACAATATAATCTAGCCCCCACAGATAATGCTGCCCCCCATAGAATACAATGTAGCCTCCTCATATAGTATAATGTAGCCCCCTCATAGAGTATGATGCAATCACCGCCCATAGAATATAATAAATATAATACAGCCCCCCCATAGAATATAATGTAGCCCCAAATAGAATAAAATACTGCCCACCTCCCCATAGAATATAATGTAAGCCCCCATATTATATAACACAGCCTCCCCCATAGATTATAATGTAAAATGTACCCCCTTGGTATATAACTCAGCTGCATAGTATAAAGCACAGCACCACCATGGTATATAGAACAGCCCACCATGGTATATAGCACAGTACCACATGGTATATAGCACAGCCCACCATGGTATATAGCCCAGCATGGTATGTAGCCCAGCACCACATGGTATATAGCCCATCATGGTATATAGCCCAGCACCACATGGTATATAGCCCAGCACAATATACAGCCCAGCATAGTATACAGCCCAGCACAGTATACAGCCCAGCATAGTATAGAGCCCAGCATAGTATAGAGCCCAGCATAGTATAGAGCCCAGCATAGTATAGAACCCAGCATAGTATATAGCCCAGCATAGTATAGAGCCCAGCATAGTATATAGCCCAGCATAGTATACAGCCCAGCATAGTATACAGCCCAGCATAGTATATAGCCCAGCACAGTATACAGCCCAGCACAGTATACAGCCCAGTATATAGCCCAGCACAGTATACAGCTCAGCATGGTATATAGCCCAGCACAGTATATAGCCCAGCATAGTATATAGCTCACCATAGTATACAGCCCAGCATGGTATATAGCCCACCATAGTATACAGTCCAGCATGGTATACAGCCCAGCACAGTATACAGCCCAGCATGGTATATAGCCCAGCATAGTATGCAGCCCACCATAGTTTATAGCCCAGCATGGTATATAGCCCACCAATGCCACAATAGTATATAACCCAGCACAGTATACAGCCCAGCATGGTATAAAGCCCACCAATGCCACCATAGTATATAGCCCAGCACAGAGTATAGCCCAGCATAGCATATAGCCGCTCCCCCCCAGAATGGCCCCACAGTCCAGTACTCACACTGATATATTAAAAAAAAACAAAAAACTATTCTCACCTTCTCCTTGTGCCCGCGCTGCTGGCTGATCCTGTCTCCTGCTCTGCCGGCACACAGTGAGAGTGCGATGATGTCATCGCGCACCCGCTGTGTCAGAGGCAGAGCGGGGAATGATGGGAGAGGGAGCGTTGGCTGACGCTCTCTCCTCCATTATTGCTTTGAACTGTACTGGCAGTCGCCGGTATAGTTCAATGCGGTGGCGGGGGGAGTCGGCACTGGGGGAAAGCGGGCCCCCTGCTTCAAGGGGCCCTATAGCAGCTGTGTGATGTGCCGCTAGCTGGGGGCCCCTGGGGGAGCGGGGGCCCTAGGCAGCTGCCTGGTCTGCCTGCCCCTAACGCCGGCCCTGGAACTTGGACTACACTGCATGAGCCAAGTTGTCCTGTAGTGATAATCTCCTGCTGATAAAATGCTGATTATTTTGAAAGAGCAAAACACAGCCCAATAAGTGATACATCGCTGGAATTTAGGGACTCTGTTCCTACATTATGCTGCTCTCAGATTGCATAGCAAAAACCTGCTATTCGTCGGATGATTGGCCGCCGATTTAGACTGCGCGTTTGTTAGGTTTCTAGGAACACTTGTTCATGATAGGTCAGGGAGAGCCGATTTCCATCATCGCTAAGGAAGAAGGATGGTGAACTACTAGTAAATGACCAGTAGAAACAGGGTCGGACTGGGGTGCCTAGGGCCCACCAGGGGAATTGACTCTAGGGGCCCACCCCATGGCTACCATAAATGGTTTTAGCAAGCTGTACAGTGTGCAAAAGAGAACGCGCTCAGCCTCCTATATATCGTACACACTGTACTCTTGGCATTCTATATCACATACAGACCGCACTCTCGGTCTCCTATAACAGATACTTTCTATAAGAGGTTGAGAGTGTGGTATGTACAGTATATAGGATGCCGATATTGCGGTATGTACGGCATATTGGCCTCGTATATGACATGCAGACTGTCAGCCTCCTATTACACCCCCTATAAGACAGAGTGTCGTCCTCCTATTAGGCCCCCTATAAGACATACAGACTGTCAGCCTCCTATTAAGCCTCCTATGAGACATGCAGACTGTTAGTCTCCTATTAGGCCCCCTATAAGACATACAGACTGTTGGCCTCCTATTAGGCCCCCTATAAGACATACTGAGTGTTGCCTCTGTACAGACCGCACTCTCTGCCTATGTACGGCATACAGGAGGATGATAGTGCGGTCTGTACGGTCGGTATACTGGCCTCATATGACATATTAGGCCATATAAGAGTGTGGTGCATGTGTATCTTATCTAGGAGGCACTGGCAGAGATTGTGATCTGTGATGCTGCATCATGTCATGTGTATGACCAGGGCCAGATTTGGGATTTGGATGTTTCGCCCCCAGCAGTTTGCTCCCAGCAGTTCGCCCCCGGATTTTTGCCCCCAGCAGTTCGCCCCCGGATATTTCGCCCCCAGCAGTTGGCCCCGGATGTTTCACCCCTGGATTTTTTGCCCCCAGCAGTTCACCCCCGGATATTTCGCCCCCAGATTTTTAACCCCGGGCAGTTCACCCCAGGATTTTTCGCCCCAGCAGTTCACCCCCGGATGTGTGTACCCTGTTTTGCCATGTTTTGCCTATATTGCGAAATATCCGGGGGCGAACTGCTGGGGCGAAAAATCCAGGGGCGAAACATCCGGGGGCGAACTGCTGGGGGGTGAAACACCCAGGGGCAAACTGCTGGGGGCGAAAAATCCGGGGGCGAAATGTGCGGGGGCGAAATGTACCTGGGGCGAACTGCTGGGGGCAAATTGCTGGGGGCGAACTGCTGGGGACGAAACTTCCTGAAACCACCAGATTTAGACAAAGTGGGGCCCTAGGCCAATTTTAAAATGCGGCCCCAAATGCTAACATATTGCACATCACACAGAAGCATTTTGGTTGTAGTTACATGCGCTGAGTTCAGGACGCTGAATCAGTGTGATCGACAATATTGAAGTCGTTCAACACTTGTTTCCCGGCCTCTTTCCACTGTCTGAGAAAGAATGATGGGGACAGAACAATCACTAATGGATTAATCTGTCCCCATACAGTATCATGTTATCAGCAGCACATCTACAGTTTCCATATAATATAATGTCCCCCATAGTCCTCCATATAATATATTCTGCCCCATAGTCCTCCATATAGTATAATACACTCCTCAGTCCTTCATATATTAAAATACACTGCTCAGTCCTCCATATAGTTTAATACACTCCTCATAGTGCTCCATATAGTATATTAGACCGCCAGTCATCCATGTAGTACAATTCACTTCCCATAGTATAATGCACCCCATAGTTCTTCATATAGTATAATGTATTCCCCATAGTCCTCGATACAGTATAATACAGCCACCCCATAGAACATAATGCAGCCACCCCACAGATTATAATGCAGCCCTGCCATACAATATAATGTATCCCCCATAGAATATAATGCAGCCCCCCCTCGTATAGTATAATGCAGCCACCCCTTAGAGCATAATGTAGCCACCCCACAGAATACAATGTAACCCCGCATAGAATATAATGCAGCCCCTCCATAGAATATATGGCAGCCCCTTATATAGTGTAATGTAGCCCCTCCATAGAATACAATGTAGCCCTCCTCATATAGCATAATGCAGCCCCAATAGAATATAATGTAGCCTCCTCATGAAGTATAATAAAGCCCCCCTACAATATAATCTAGCCCCCCATAAAATATAATGCAGCCCCCCGTAGAATACAATGTAGCCTCCTCATATAGTATAATGTAGCCCCTTCATAGAATGATGCGATCACCACCATAGAATATAGTAAAGATAATACAGCCCCCCCATAGAATATAATGTAGCCCCGAATAGAATATAATACAGCCCACCTCCCCATAGAATATAATGTAGCCCCCCATATTATATAACACAGCCTCCCCCATAGAATAAAATGTATAATGTACCCCCCATGGTATATAACACAGCCTCATAGTATATAACACAGCCCCACATGGTATACAGCACAGCCCCTCATTGGTATACAGCACAGCCCCTCATTGGTATACAGCACAGCCCCTCATTGGTATACAGCACGGCCCACATGGTATTAAGCACAGCCCCACATGGTATAAAGCACATCCCCCCCATTGGTATACAGCACATCCCCCCATTGGTATACAGCACATCCCCCCATTGGTATACAGCACATCCCCCATTGGTATACAGCACATCCATCCCCCCCATTGGTATACAGCACATCCCCCATTGGTATAAAGCACAGCCCCACATGGTATAAAGCACAGGCCCACATGGTATATATCACATCATCACATGGTTTACAGCACAGCCCCCCATTTGTATACAGCACAGCCCCCCATTGGTATAAAGTACAGCCCCACATGATATAAAACACAGCATCACATGGTATGCAGCACATGGTATAAAGCACCATGGTATACAGCACAGCCCCACATGATATACAGCACAGGCCTCTTCCTCCTCTGGACCCCTCTTCCCTTCTCTTCCTCCTCCGGACCTCTCTGGTCTCCTCTTACTTCTCCAGACCCCTCTGGCCTCCTCTTCCTTCTCCGGACCCCTCTGGCCTCCTCCGGACCCCTCTTCCCTCCTCCTGACCCTCTGGCCTCCTCTTCCTCCTCTGGACCCCTCTGGCCTCCTCTTCCTCCTCTGGACCTCTCAGGCCTCCTCTTCCTCCTCTGGACCCCTCTGGCCTCCTCTTCCTCCTCTGGACCCCTCTGGCCTCCTCTTCCTCTTCCGGACCCCTCTGGCCTCCTCCGGACCCCTCTTCCCTCCTCCTGACCCCTCTGGCCTCCTCTTCCTCCTCCGGACCCCTCTTCCCTCCTCTTCCTGCTCCAGACCCCTCTGGCCTCCTCTGGACCCCTCTGGCCTCCTCTTCCTCCTCTGGCCTCCTCTTCCTCTTCCTCCTCTGGACCCCTCTGGCCTCCTCTTCCTCCTCTGGCCTCCTCTTCCTCCTCTGGACCCCTCTGGTCTCCTCCGGACCCCTCTGGCCTCCTCCGGACCCCTCTTCCCTCCTCCTGACCCCTCTGGCCTCCTCTTCCTCCTTCGGACCCCTCTTCCCTCCTCTGGACCCCTCTGGCCTCCTCTTTCTCCTCCGGACCCCTCTTCCCTCCTCTTCCTCCTCCGGACCCCTCTGGCCTCTACCATGGAGACTTTGTTCCCCCTCCTCTCCAGGGACACAGACCACCCGTCACCCACTCACTCTAGACTCTACTCACCGGACCAGAGCAGAGTAGGAGCGGGAGCAGCAGCAGGGAGAGTGGAGCTCGGCGGCGTCCTCTTCTCTTACACGCTGGCTGCTATGCTATTAGTCAGCCAGCTACAGAGCCGGAAAGCAGAGCGCGGGGCGTTTCACCGCCCATCAAGAACAGCGCTGACGTCACGTGGCAAGGTCCTGGGGCTGGGTGAGTCATCAGAGAGACCCAGAGCCAGCAAGGGGGTCGCCCGACGCCGCGTCAGCGCCTCAGACGGGGGTATGCTGGGCCCGCGCCGCCTCGCGCTATGGTATGTGCATGCGCGTGTCCCTTCAAATCATGGGACACGCTTTTAAAGGGCCCACGCACTTTAAGGGGCAGCATTTTTAAAGGGCCCCCAGCGACCCTCGGGGCCCACCGTGCATTTACTCGGTACCTCGCCAGGCCAGACCGAGCCTGAGTAGAAAGAAGATGATTAGATGTTAGATGATTGCTGCACATGTACTAAGTCACATAACACATGGTAAAATCACTATGGCTTGAGGATCCTGCTAAAATTCTTACCTTTAATGGGTTTCTGTTCTTAGTGGGTTACCTGTAAACTCAGTCCATTTCCTAGACAATATGGAAGCCATCTGTACCCCCTGCGCTTGTGTGCTTTGTCCCGCATTGTGGTTTGTCATGCTCGTGAACTGTTGATGTTAACCACCTCCATTTGCCCCTCTGGCCGCTGTGCGCAGGGTTATTTTAGTGATGCCTGGAATACCTTTGATTCACTCATCGTTATCGGCAGCATAGTAGACGTGGTCCTCAGTGAAGCTGATGTAAGTACACCCCCGCCGCCATCACCCTTTGTCTCCACCTATGAAGTCTTCTGCCTGGTGCCACCGCATGGACAAGTCACAGCCACTTCTAACACTTCCTGCTGCTTCGGGTGAAGGATTTCTGGTTCTCCTGCCATCTTTAATTTTCCAAAACTAAGACTTTCCTTTTCAGGTCCAGGGTTCAATAGAGAGAATTTCCATATGATAATGTTGGGAACCAAAAACTTATCCACTGGGCAGAAGAATGGTCTTCGATATTGATACACAAGAAGTAGAGCCCGTAGATTACCAGATGAGACTTTTTTTAGGATCTGCCTCTTTGGAAATTCCAGACCCTTTGTGGGACCTCAGTATGGATGTAGGCCATGTACATCTGGTATAATAAAATTTTGGACTTATGGCACCATCATAGCCGAGATTGCTCCTGTGTTTAGTGACTCATTAACCCATGATGCCAGGTCGTCTTTTGTTGGGTCACCTGCATGGTTTATTGAGTTCTCTGAGGCTCATCAAACCATTTCTAATGGTTGCCTTTAGACAGTCATAACTCTTCTCTCTCCTTATTTCTCTTTTGTCTCGTTCTGTCCTTCCCCGTACTAACAGCACTATTTCACTGACGCGTGGAACACGTTTGATGCCTTAATTGTTGTCGGTAGCGTCGTAGATATTGCTATAACCGAAGTTAATGTAAGTAACTTGTGTCACTTTATGTCTTGCCCCTGCCTTGTGGTCTAAAATCCAGTGATATAACCCCCATCAGACCACTTTGTCAGATATACACATATCACTCCTGACTTGTCTGCTGCAGCAGAAAAAAATATTTTGCATTCACCATAATGTAAAAGCTCTGGCTCCTCTATTCCTATAGCTCAGCATTGTGCTGTTCCTCCGTTATTCCTCCTAGATATTAAGACATTGCTGATTGGGTGTGAGCAGTTGGGGGCGTGTCGCTACTCATTCTAATACTGTCCAATTAGAATTTACACCATCACACTTTGCAGGGACACGCCCTCTGGCGAGCAGGATGGTGACACCCATGAGGAGGTGTAACAGGAGCAGCACGACACAGACTTATAAGAAATTGTTATTTCATGGGGAGTACACATGTTTTTTTTGAAAACAGACATGTCAGGAGACTTGAGATATCTTTTTTTAATGTGTGGTTATAATTTATTATATATATATATATATATATATATATATATATATATATATATATATATATATTGTGCTATTTTAGCACCAGGTCTTCTCACTCAAGAGATACTTCATGTTTAGATGATCGGCAGAAGACACAAAGTTATTGCACTTTTATAAAAATTTGTCAGAAGTTTTGATTTTTTTAAAGTGCCGGAGCTGAGACCCCCTAAGATCTCTAAAACGAAGGAGCGTCCAAGCACTTCTGTTTAACGAGACTGAGGATCGATATCATACAGTCCTTCTTCAGTTTTATTGGCGTCTGTTCTCTTTAGCATTTGGTAGAGGGCTCAGCACCCAGACCCCAACTAATCAATACTTTTAACATGTCTCTACAATATGTCAAAGTTTTACACTTTAAGCATTAGTTTTCAGTCTACTTTGCTTCTTCAGGTGGCTCATCCATACTTTAACCTGGTGCAATAGTCTTTGAGAAACTAGCCTTACTCTGTGATTTGTGGAGAACAGTAACATGTTTGTAAAGCAGCATTTGCCATCAGATGCATCAGATTTAGCCATTACTACATGCCCCCCCCCCCACAACATTTCTGTTTTTCTGGACTTGTCTTTGGTTTATTTGGTTCTGATCTTCTTGTCTTTGTCCTTTCAATTGTTCATGTAATATAGGGACAATATCAGTAATCATTTATCAAACCAGAGAGTTCTCACCTGCAGAAAAAAACTTAAAGATCTTAAAGTCCGTCACCACTGAATGACTGTTCAAACCTTGAACAGGTGCTTGGTGCACCCTTGGTGTGGCGAAACTGTTCAGTGCATCCTTCCACCTATTTGATACGCTGATCTGTTTGGCCACACCAAGGGTGCACTAAGCGCCTGTTGTTGATTTGAACATTCTTTCTGTGCTGACAGACTCCCTTTAAATGGAATCTGTCAGTAGAAAATGACTGTTGAAACCAAGAACAGGACCTCGGCGCACTTTGGCAAAACATTTCGGAGCACCTTGACGAACCTACTTGTTTTCCATTTATCTCCGCCAATTCATGTTTCTGTAAAGCCAGAGAGCTGTCAATCAAGGAAGATGAATTAGAGTCAGTAATGAGCGGTCATAGAGGAGCGCTTAGGAAGCAACCCACGGGCAGACTGGGATGTCAGGTCTCCACCGCAGCTCCAGCCGAAAACCTCCGATGGAGGATAGGAGCAATAAGAATATGGAAAACGGTCTTAGGAGCGCAGGAAAGAGACTCAGACGAGAGATGGGGCTGAAACCACAACGTGTTTCGACGGAGGATCCGTCTTCATCAGGTGGATTTCAGGCGAATGTACTCAAAGAAAAGGCTCCTTAGATGGGTATTGGTCAAATGATGGTTCCGGCATTTCTGGTGGTGACTTATCTCCGGGAGAACACAAGGATCTGCAGCCGAAAATTGATCATGCTGGATCCTTAACTCCTCTGACAATCATCTGTCCGTGGCCCCCATACATATTAGACTGTTGGCCAAACCTGTCGATATCGGTGGGTTCGTCCCACATTACTCTAATGTTTATGGGGGGGGGGCCGCTTTAGTTTTATTTTCCCAAATTGTATCTGAATTGACATGTTGATTCTTTTTCTATATGGAAATATACAGTAGATGTGTTTTCCCACTGAAATTTGCATTTATTTGATTTCTTATATGAGGATTTGGGAGCGAATTCTGCTCCAAAATCCACACGAGAAACCCATCAATGTGAACTTAGCTTTAGGGTATCTGATACTCTTGCACCTATGGTAGGGTTAGAGCTATGGTTAACCCTAACCCTATTTCTATCTTTTCTCACCTCGTTTTCCTGTTGCTTGGTTCTGAATACTTGCTTTCTTTTCGGCACCTACATTCTGATCACAATATATAATTTTTTACGTGGAAAGTTTGGATTCTGTATAATGACACATGTGCCATAAAAGCCAACGCGTTTCTAGCACAGAAGCTGTAGCAATTATGAGTGTTCACAAAGGTGTAGAAGAGTCAATCTCGTGCTAATGAGCCATAATTAAAATCCAGCATCACATTAGTAATGAAATACTCACCAATCCGGAT
Organism: Dendrobates tinctorius; assembly: GCF_039654945.1. NCBI lineage: Eukaryota > Metazoa > Chordata > Amphibia > Anura > Dendrobatidae > Dendrobates > Dendrobates tinctorius. The sequence continues at coordinate 9,250,964 of NW_027361706.1, read as the reverse complement.
TATAATCTAACCAATTGTGTTTATTTCATCCCTAGAAATTCCTAAAGGCAAGTATGTAACACGTGTGAATTACAGACTAACTGCAGAAAGCAACGCGTGTTCTAACCTTCCTGGCTCATTAACGTTTCTCCCACTCCCATCTATCAGTCCAAACCTCCCACTCTGCAATAACATGATTTTTTTGTTATGCACAGAGGAGGCAGACCATGCAACTTTTATATTGGTTCACTTAGATGTGCATTGATCAACTATGCAAAAATTTGGGTAAAAACCAAGTGTAGGTCTTGTATCCGTTCATTTTGTCGATCGCTCTACAAACATGTAGCTTTTCCCAGATGTGAGTCATAGAGTGCAAAATGAAATACTCATGGCTTCCAGGGCATAGATTTCTCTATCTGACCAATGAGGATTAATCAATGGTCAGCAGGGGTGTAGCGATGGGGGTAACAGTCACCCCTGCAAACAGGAAGGTAAAAATTTAGACCGTCAACTCTTCTGTTCTGCTTCCTCCCTGGTTCCCTGATTATGTCTGTTCTTTCTGCCTTTGACTGCTTCATCCTGTGAAGATGTCTTTGGAGCAGAAAGAATAAAGACCGGTGGGGAGTTCAGGATGTGATAGAAAAGGAAAGGCAGGTGATAAGTAATGAGACAATTTTTCTTTTTTATAGCCATTCCGCTGAGTGTTCTTGTATTCTCTATGGGAGGGTCATTGTCAGATCTCTGGTGACAGCTTTTTGAGAAGAAAAGGATTGTCAGTCCAAAATTCGATATGCCAGATCCCTATCCCTCCCCCCCCCCCCCCCCCCGAAAAACCTTGATCAGGGATCCCCGTACATATTAGACTATTGGCCAAGCTTGTCAATATCAGTTGGCCAAGCTGACTTATAAGTCTATTGTGTGTGAAGGCTTTAAAGGATTATACCAATCCCCCAAGATCCTATCCCAATATGTAGTAGGTGTAATAGTAGTAATATGAACAGATATCTCCAATTAGAAATGTAGTATAGTTCTTCTGATTCGCTGTGTCACTTACCCCGTGTGCAGGAGATTAGAGTAGCTTAGGTATCCATGGCTACGACCAATCAGTTATAGTAGTTAGCGGTCCTTTCCATGGATACCTAAGCTACTGCAATGCTCTGCACATGTGGTAAGTGACACAGTGAATCTAAAAAACTACCGTACACTATGATTCTAATTGGATGTATTTGCTAATATTATTGTATTGTTATTATTGTATTAATGTATTATTATTACACCTACTACACATTGGGATAGGATCTTGGGAGATGGGAATACTCCTATAAGAGTTCTTCTTTTAAGGAGACACTGGTATAGGTCTTTTTCCGGCACTTCTATGAGGCCAGATGTATCCATAGCTCAGCTTTGAGTAAAGATAGTTTTATCTAAAGTGAACCATCCCTGGTAATGGCTTCTTCTTAAGGCTGTATGGCTGCCTCTATTTCTTGTATGTATAGGGTATAAGTACTTTGTTGCACGATCTTGTCACCTCGCATGCAGATCGCACTGATTAACCGAGCACGAGGGGCCGCACACAGTCCGCACTTGTCCCACCCCACACCGGAACTTGCAGTTTGAAAATACTTTTAATCTCTATTATATATGCAGTGATTGTGACGTATGGTGATTTTTTTTTTTCTTATTTCTCCCAGGGGACACACTAATACATTTGTTTTGCATTAGTAATCATACACTATTTCCCTTTTGTATTATCTTTTCTAATTATGCAAAAAAAAAAAATCAGCCTGGACATAAGTAAACTGTATTTACCTTGTTTTGGGGGTGGGAGCTGGGGCCTGGTTAGGAGTCGCCAACCCAACCCCCCCTTCCCTGTTACGCTGGGGCTACACAGTGATTTCGGCTGTGAAGCCTTTCATGTGACCAAAGTTTGCTTGCTGCTGCTGTACTTCTCAGTACAGTACATGAGAACGGGGTTGTATTGCTACCCTAAGGGTACTTAGAATGCGGCAAACAAGTCGCAACCACGTCAGATCTTTTTCAACTTCCTTTTTGAACTACCTTTGGGGTCCAATACGACCCCATTCTTATGTATTGTGCTGAGATGTAGTTGTAACACCTAGCAGGCTTTGGTCACACAACAGGTGTCACTGCCAAAGTTATATGTGTATCCCCAACCTTACTTTCGTTTTCCTTCTTTTAACTCCTCTTCAACCCCCTTCAGCCACCCTCTATGCCTGTAGACTACATTTCCCAAGTGCACGCCTATCTTCTCTGAAAATGCTGTGCCTGTCCTACAGACCTCTTACTCCCACCCGAAGTGTCCGCACACTCTGCCTATAAAGCACCATCTTGAGACTGGCATATAGTCTCAAGATGGATAAATCACTGCCCACCGTCTTTTCCTCCTAACATTCCTAGAATCCGCTTGAGACTCCCCTGGGGAAAATAATGTTGCAGGTGCTGACTGTGCCCCCACAAAGGCTGCAGGAGAGCAATGAGTCAGATAAATTATCAAGTTTCTTTCTATCTCATTGACTTTACAATGGTTTAACTATCTGTGTGCCCAGAAAACTTCTTTAAGGGGTCCAGCTTTGTATGAAGGGGACAAGAACAGCTGTCCATAGATCTGTGTTTTTCTTAGCAAATACCCTGGCATGTTGTAAAGAATGTTAAAAGGTCAGACATTTATGCAAAGGGAGCTAACTCCAGTAGGTGGCGCTACCTTCCTCACAACATATATTAGGACCGTTCCTGCCGGGTTTATGACCTCTTCTTTTGGCGCCACACACAACGTCCTTCTGCGATCCTTCCTACTAATGAGCCGGCTGTGCAGATGACTTATATCCTATTTGTCTTAATGTAAAGAATTAGATTCAATTAGATTCCACATTTACGTTTTAGAAAAGGCATTTTTAAGCTTTTCCCCTTTACTTCTGACTTGTACATGTGATTATCGCCTAATGTATTTTTGTGGGCTATAGGGTAGGCTTCAAAGAAAGAAGAAAAAAAAAAAAAAAAAAAAAAAAAAATATATATATATATATATATATATATATGTTGCTCAAAGAAATAAAAGGAACATAAACAGCCTGTTGCAAATGGAATAGTGACAGTGTTCCCTTTATTTCTTTGAGCAGTGTATATATATATATATATATATATATATATATATATATATATGTATGTATATAAAAAATATTATAATACATAATTTTTGTGATCCCTCAAGGCTCCTGTTCTGACAATTCCCAGATTCCGTGCCGTTGTCTGTTCTTCCTTCTTCAGTACATACGTTCCCTGGTGTATGGGAGGGACCAAAAGCCACTCTGCCATGTAACAGGCCGCCATTATAAATGGCACTTCAGGAGTACGGGTCTCTTGTGCAGATCTTGCTTTGGGTCCAGTCTTGGAACGTCCACATTTACTTTTGTTCCAACACGAGCAGAGAACTTTTACCCCTCTCTGTGTCGGTGAAGTGCAGAAATGGGATGTCTGTTTCACTCCTTTCAATAGTGAAGTCAGCCCTCTTTTCTGTCTGCATTAAACATGATCGAGAAGGGGGCTGACTTTGCAGATTTGAGGCCAAGGTTTGGAACTTCTACAGTTACTTTCTTTCTGGCATAAGCAGAGAACATTCAGAGAGAGTGAAGAGGAATAGCTATCTGGCTTACTACAGTAACTAACCTTCCTCCTACCCATGATCCATGATGAAGGGGGCTGGCTTAGCAAATGATTTGAACCAAACAAACAATCAATCGTAATTTATCATTTACGCTCCATGGTCAGGGGCGCCTCAGTTATTTCGCACTGTTGTGCTTTTTATAGGGACTTACTATCCATCAGCATAACTTTCCGTAACAGAAAATCTCCAATTTTAACTTATACTTTCAATTTCTTCAAAGCCACCAGAAATTGACCCAACCGGGCCACCTACGGTAAGAATAGGAAGCCGCAGAGATACCTTGTATCAATTACCAAAGTCTGTATTTTTGTTGTTTTTGACTTTTATAGACTGTGGATTTCCTTGTCATGTTTTTTAAAACCTTTGCTTTATTTTTCTTGCATCTTTCTTATTTTCTCTGAGCCCCCTTGAATGTCAACTTGCATCCAGACATTGATAATTATTATTATTTTTTTTTAACATTTATAACACAAGTTATAATATCTTATACTTGGTCAATGCATGCGGCATGTTTTGTGCAGTCTCTGTTAATTCTGGAATTGAGGGTTTGCAGTGTGGTCCGCGCTTCCTGTGGGGTCAGTGGAAAGCAAGATCTCTCGAGATGGCGAAGTAGATGTAATAAAGACAAATCACGTCCGGATATAGAAATAGTTTGTGTGTTTACAAGGCTAATTGCAAAAGTTTGAAGAAAGTATTAAAAAAAAAAAAAGAAAAAAAAATTCATACCATTTTTTGTTAAAAAAAACAAACAAAACAAAAACCTATACCCTCTACAAAAAGTGTTGTTGTTTTTAATGGGAGATTTTGAGGTTTTCATCTTGACTTATGTCATTGTGGCTGGTGGATCCTACCATTAGGGCGCAGACAGACATCAGTATTTCTCGTGCGAGGATCACATCGCAGTGCACGGACTGGCCCGACACCTCTCCTGACCTGAGCGTGATGTATATCTGTGTAGTTCACGGACTGGCCCGACACCTCTGCTGACCTGAGCGTGATGTATTTCTGTGCAGTTGTCACGCTCAGGTCAGGAGAGCCGACGGTCAGTCCGAGAATTGCAATGCGATCCTCACACGATAAATACGGCCGTCTGTCTGTCCCCTTAGGGAGCTGTTCCCCGCTTTATTGTCACATGTTCTGAATTTGGCAGCCCCTGTACAATTTTGCATTTCAGACAAGGCTACACAGCGACTTTGGTTTTGTGATTCCCAGTTACAGTATGTATGAAATGTGCTTTTGCCTCTTTGGTGCAACTTTCATTTACACTTCTTTTTTTCCTCCCATTATTGAGGCAAATAAAGTTGCATATGTATCCCTTAGGAATTTTTTTGGATAACTATGCAGATAGTGTGCAACAAAATAGTTTTCTATGGAGATTTTAGTTATGAAGCCAAAGGCACTGTGTAGCCGTGACCTTATTGTTCCGTTGAAAGACTGGCCCCAATTTGATGACATTGTGTCAAGCTCCAGTATATATCCGGCCATACATATGAGGTGGCTGTCAGCCAGGAGCTTTCTTGGCCACCTCTCCCATACACAGGAGCACTCTTTTGTCTGATCGTTCCTATGTTCTAGATGAGAAAGCCACTGACAGACATTTCTGGCAGAGGCTTATCTCCAGGAAACAAAAATATCGGCAGTCCAAATTCGGACATGGCAGGTCGATATACTCCCTGACAATAAATGATGCGGGGCTCTTAAACACATTAAATACTGTCAGGCGAAATCAGTGATATCACCGTATTTGGCCAACATTAGTCTAACATATAAAGGCATTATCTTAGCATGATCCTCGTTAATGTATAGGGTGATCGGCTGCAAGCCCAATGTTCTTTGAGCTTCTCCAGGCTTCAGTATCTCAAAGGGAGTCGTCAGTACAAAATTAGTGTTCAGACAAAGCATATGCGCTTGATGAACCCTTGGCATAACCGAGCAGATCAATACACCTCCCACCTACTTGTTCTCCACAGGTGCTCTGTGCACTATTGCCATAGCCGCGCAGATCTGTGCACCTCCCATCTGCTTGTTCTGCACAGGCACCCTGTACGCCCTTGGCATAGCCGAGCAGATCAACACACCTCCCACCTACTTGTTCTCCACAGGCGCTCAGTGCACCCTTGGCATAGCCGAGCAGATCAGTGCACGTCCCACCTACTTGTTCTCCACAGGCGATCAGTACACCCTTGGCATAGCCAAGCAGATCAGTACACCTCCCTCCAACTTTTTCTAGACGGCGCTAAGTGCACTCTTGGCATAGCTGAGCAGATCAGTGCACCTCCCACCTATTTGTTCTCCATAGGCACTCGGTGCACTCTTGGCATAGCCGAGCAGATCTGTGCACCTCCTACCTGCTTGTTCTCCACAGGCGCTCAGTGCACCCTTGGCATAGCCTAGCAGATCAGTGCACCTCCTGCCTACTTGTTCTCCACAGGCGCTAAGTGCACTCTTGGCATAGCTGAGCAAATCAGTGCACCTCCTGCCTACTTGTTCTCTACAGGCGCTCTGTGCACTCTTGGCATAGCCGAGTAGATCTGTGCATCTCCCACCTATTTGTTCTCCAGAGGCTCTCAGTGCACTCTTGGCGTAGTCGAGCAGATCAGTGCACGTCCCACCTACTTGTTCTCCACAGGCGCTCAGTACACCCTTGGCATAGCCGAGCAGATCTGTGCACCTCCCACCTACTTGTTCTCCAGAGGCTCTCAGTGCACTCTTGGCATAGTCGAGCAGATCAGTGCACGTCCCACCTACTTGTTCTCCACAGGCGATCAGTACACCCTTGGCATAGCCAAGCAGATCAGTACACCTCCCTCCAACTTTTTCTCCACGGCGCTAAGTGCACTCTTGGCATAGCTGAGCAGATCAGTGCACCTCCCACCTATTTGTTCTCCATAGGCACTCGGTGCACTCTTGGCATAGCCGAGCAGATCTGTGCACCTCCTACCTACTTGTTCTCCACAGGCGCTCAGTGCACCCTTGACATAGCCAAGTAGATCAGTCACCTCCTGCCTACTTGTTCTCCATAGGCGCTAAGTGCACTCTTGGCATAGCTGAGCAGATCAGTGCACCTCCTGCCTACTTATTCTCCACAGGCGCTCGGTGCACTCTTGGCATAACCGAGCAGATCAGTGCACGTCCCACCTACTTGTTCTCCACAGGCGATCAATACACCCTTGGCATAGCCAAGCAGATCAGTACACCTCCCTCTAACTTTTTCTCCACGGCGCTAAGTGCACTCTTGGCATAGCCAAGCAGATCAGTGCACCTCCTGCCTACTTGTTCTCTACAGGCGCTCTGTGCACTCTTGGCATAGCCGAGTAGATCTGTGCATCTCCCACCTACTTGTTCTGCACAGGCGCTCTGTGCACTCTTGGCATAGCCGAGTAGATCTGTGCATCTCCCACCTACTTGTTCTCCACAGGCTCTCAGTGCACTCTTGTCATAGTCGAGCAGATCAGTGCACCTCCCACCTACTTGTTCTCCACAGGCGCTCAGTACACCCGTGGCCGAGCCGAGCAGATCAGTGCATCTACTACATATAGTTCTCCACAGCGCTCAGTACACCCTTGGCATGGTCGAGCAGATCAGTGCATCTCCCACCTACTTGTTCTGCACAGGCGCTCAGTACACTCTTGTCATAGTTGAGCAGATCAGTGCACCTCCCACCTACGGTACTTGTTCTCCACAGGCGCTCAGTACACCCTTGGCAGAGCCGAACAGATCAGTGCATCTCCTACATATAGTTCTCCACAGCGCTCAGTACACCCTTGGCATAGTCGAGCAGATCAGTGCACCTCCCACCTACTTGTTCTACACAGGCGCTCAGTACACCCTTGGCAGATCCGAGCAGATCAGTGCATCTCCTACCTATAGTTCTCCACAGCGCTCAGTACACCCTTGGCAGAGTCGAGAAGATCAGTGCATCTCCTACCTTCTTGTTCTTCACAGTCGCTCGGTGCACCCTTGGCATAGCCTAGCAGATCAGTGCACCTCCCACCTATAGTTCGCCACTGGCGCTTGGTGCACCCTTGGCATGGCTGAGTGCACCTTCCCATTTACTGTACTCATTTTCCCTCTATCTCTTCCCTTATCTGTCTCCTGTCAACTCAGACTTGTCAATCAAGGAAGAGGCAGAGATGGATGGAAATCAAGTAGAAGGGAAAGTATACTGATCTTCTCGGCTATGCCGAGTGTGCACCGAGGACGTTTGTTTGAACAGTCATTTTGTGCTGGCAGACTCCCTTTAACAAGTTGCACTACAGTACCATGCTCATTTTTAGATGACCTTAAGGCAGGCAAAAAAAACATATGGCAGACAATGGCTTTCCTTAATTTTTGGCAGTGCCCAAAATCTGGGAAAGTACAAGCTGGGCATTACAGTGTTATGAGGGGTAGGAATCCGAGATGGGCAGAGTGGTCCAGTGTCTGAGCCCATCAGCCCCATCATCCCCAGTCTGTAGGATACTTCATACTACTGGTCTCCTATAATCATGAATAATATCCAGGTAGTCCCAGCTATCAGTTTTATCAGCCCTCGAGACCCTGCTGCCTCTACATCCAGTATGTTTCTTCTTCTTCCTCCTGGCATATTTTTATTTATTTTTTTAATATTCACTGTTTTCGATTTTATTTCAAGCCAATGCCAACTGAACAAGGCCCCACTGGGGACCCCGCGGTAAGATGAGCGGTTCCCGAATGGCTTGACCTCTTTGAACCTTCACTTTGTATCGTTTCTTGCTGGCTTGCCTTTGTTTTACGGGAAGGTCTTGAAGTGGGTTTTTATGGCATTCATTTCATCCAGCTGAGAAATGCATGTGTGTGCTCCCGCAGCTGGAAACCACGTCTGTCGTAGCATGCGGCTTCAGTGCGGCACAGTAGGGGGGCTCTGGTAAGGGCCGTGCCTACCAGAATGACTATTGCTGGGCCGTCATGAATGGAAAGGCTCGATAAAACAACAGATGTCCTCTGCCACTCCATCCGCTGCAGAACTAGAACTCCCATCTGGTCGGCTTCGGGATTTGTAGTTCTTTATTGGTTTGCCTACTCCGGATATTCAAAATTCTGAAAGCTCAACGTTTGGCTTTGTTCATACTGCCATGGCTTTTTGGGTTTGTCGGGTCCTGTTCCGGTTTTCGACAGTCCTGCTGAGACTGCCTCCGACAGCAGTGTGAACAGAGCCGTGCACTGCGCAGCCACCCCCCTCTCTGTCCTATATACCGTATAGTCCTGTGACTTGACTTACCCAATTTTTTCCAGAGCTCAGAAGACAGCGCCCGCATCTCAATCACTTTCTTCCGATTATTCCGAGTCATGAGACTCGTCAAACTTCTAAGCAGGGGTGAAGGGATCCGAACGCTGCTGTGGACATTCATAAAGTCCTTCCAGGTACGTAGATATGTTTTTTTATCATATGACTTGGATAGACTAGTTTATTCATGTGCATGGCCTACACACAGAAGCTGTGAATTATCATCAGGAGGTCATTATTGCACAGATATTACTGATCGCAGTAAGGCCTCATTCAGACGTCTGTGATTTTTCTTGTACTCAAAAAACAACCGGACAGATTTTCGTCAGTGGTTTGGATCAGATTTTCGTCAGTGTGCCCGTTTTATCAGTGATTTTCTCATGCTTGAAAAAAAAAGTTTATGTGAGTAAAATAAACTCTCTTCTCTGCCTTTTGAACTCCAAATAATAAGATATGCTTCAAGAGATCTCGGAAATTCAGACGGCACAGCCAAACTAAATGTTAACGCAGATGGCAGTGTGCGCTGTCTGTGGTTATCATAGATCGCATGGGTGATTTTGATCTGTGACTAAAGTAAAAACAGGGACTAAACAGAATACTTGCCAAACTGTTTGGCGCAGAATGATCCGGCCACTAAGTGTTCTCCATATGTAACGGTAATTATCTGAATGGAATGGAGGTGAAGCGCGCCATGTGGGACTGCCGGAGAAGGACGCCGCTATTTCTGACAGTCTCATAGAGAATAAACGGAGTGGTGGTGTTCTTCACGCTCAGAGAGGGTTCGTTAGAGGTCCATTTTCAAAGTCGGTGGAGGTTCCATTAGTCGGACCTCCAGCGAGCGGGAAGGTACAAATTAGGGATAATTTCCAAATTTGGTGCAATCCCTGTAACATACCATTAGACTTTTCTCACTCCATAAAATTCTGCTTTTGAATGCTTTTTTTTCTTCTTTTTATGGTCGAAATACTGAACCAAAATTTAAAGAGGTTCAAGATGTAAAAAAATTGATCATACTCATCCGGCCGATCAACTTCCGTTCTGGTTACGACAGTCCCTGCAGCCAATCATGTGCCATCTATCCCCATGACAAGTAATTGGCTGCAGTGTACTTGAGATCAGCTGCGGGAAGCTCAGAGACCGCCGGTGGACCAGGAACTGTCGGAATCGGATGGGCAGGCGTTTGTAAGGCCAGGATTTTCCTGGGTTATTGTAGGAAGCTACGGTCAAACTTCGGTTTGGCATAACCACAACGGTCCGGACATTGTGGCTGTGGTCATACAGATACTAAAATGTGCTCATGTTATACCGGTGTGAATCAGCAGGTTCCCTTCCCAGCCTCTCAGAATATGATGGATTTGACACAAGACGCATTTTTTCCGTTCGGCAGAAGAGTGTACGCATGGGCGTAGACGTTGATGTAACCTTTTGACGATCTCTTTCCAGGCTTTGCCGTACGTCGCCCTCCTTATTGCCATGCTGTTCTTCATCTACGCTGTGATTGGCATGCAGGTAATATGAGTGTAACGTATAATGCAGTCAGTGTCGGGCTAGGATGCCAAGGGCCCCCCAGGAACCAGCTCAAGGGTCCCACTTTTCACCTACATGCAAATGTGACATTATCCTCAATCACAAATTTATATAACAATGGACTGGGTAGACTGATAAATTAATAAGATGCCGCCTTTGTCTGTACGTAGTGATTCAAGTATATTGTGCCAAGTACTGCTCATATAAGAGGGTGGTGGGAACTCTTACACAGCGGCCCACCGGAGGATTCTCCTGTTCTCCAGTGGGCCAGTCCAAGCCAGAGTGCAATCATATTAGAGGTGAATTCTGCCACGTGGACAGAGAATCTACCAGTCATTGCGATGTGTCTAATGTTCTAAGATTTCTCCTTCATTGGATTAATCATCAGAGTCTTACAATTGCTGCCTGATTACCCAAAATGACCCGTTCCATGTGTCTGGGTATTAAATTCCTCCTGCGTTAAGCAGGAGACCGACATACCCCCCAATTACTGCTTTCTACTTAATTCAGGTCACTGCTTAATTGAGTTATGTGTTCGCTGGTGGGCGGTAATTATTACATGTGGTACACCGCGTTTCATGGGATGTGCTGATCTTTTTCACGAGCCTCAATGACGCACGAGCAGGTGACGACTTTTCAACAATTTTATTGATGCCATATATTTCAATCATTTATTTTTTTTTATTTGTAGATTTGAGATTTCCTAAAGGGATTGGACAAAATTAAAAAGAAAAAAAAAAACAGTGACCCCTCCGTCCACAGGTTATGTATGGTATTACGTTTCATACTCCTTCCGTAGAATCATAGAAAGTTAGAATTGGAAGGGACTCTCTCATTCTAGAATTCTATTTTAAGTAAGTCAGCACAGAATGACTGTTCAAACCAAGCACAGGAGCTTGATGCACCCATGGCGTGGATGAGTAAACCTTCCCACTTACTTGTTTTCCCTCTGTCTTCGCTTTCCTCGGGCTCCTGTTAAGTCAGAGATGTCAATTAAGGAAGAGGAGGGTGGAGATAGATGGAAAACAAATAGGGAGGAAGGTGCACAGAACTGTTAGCCCACGCTAAGGGAGCACCGTGCTTAGTTTTAACAGTGATTTTGTGCTCTCTTTTAAAGAAACTGACCTGTAATACTAGATGCAACCTGTGGACAGAAGTGGCGCTGTTTCTGGAAGAAGAAACCTGCTATCCGATCATCCTGCATTAATATATTTCAATTTTAGGAGTCCAATACTAAGACATTAAATAGGTTTTCCGCTTGCAGAAAACCCTTTTCCAAAGCTGCAGTTAGTTTTTTTCCCTTTAAGACAAACTTTGATTTACTCACCCACACCGGGTCCGACGCTGAGTCTCTATCCCTGCTCCCAGCAAATGTTATTGTCTACAGCACTGGTATCACGTTGACCTCACTGCGACCAATTGCTGAGCTCAGTAGCCTGCACCGTTTTCTTTGAAAGAGCTGCTGAGCTCACTGATTGGTTGCAGCGCTGTCGATATGAGATCAACACTGTGGACAATAGCAGACACTGGGAGCAGCTGCGGAGACTCAGCGCCGACCCTGTGGAGGGTGAGTACAGCAGGGTTTGTTTGCTTTTTTGCAGGGGTTCTCTGAAAGCAGACAACCCATTCAAGGGTACATTCCCATGGGACTCATATACAAAAAATAGTTGTGTCTGAAAATCTGATACCCCTTGTCACAGAGAAAAATTAAAATCCATACATACATCTCCAGGGAGTGGACACGTCCCCCTCACATTGAACATATGGAGAAGAGGGAAAACTAATTATAGTGAGGGAGAAACAAACTAATTACAGTATAATGAGGGAGAAGATCTGACACATCATCTCCACTGAACTAGCAGTCCCCTGCAGTGGCCAGGTAATTACAGCTAGGAAACAGTAGACAAGTCTGAAATTCATTTATGTAAAGGAGGAGAACTGCCTTCCAGTCATAAGCTTCCTCTCCATCAAAGCATCTTTCGTAGACACTCTGTTTCCGGTGTCCAGATATGAATATCGGAGCGAAGGGAAGAACAGAACACATTTACTTACATTATCGTAAGGCCATTCTTACCCCTTCAACTTAATATTGGTCGGATGGATGGTGCTATCCAGGTCATGTTTGATCTCTATCGAAAGGTAAAATTGCGCTAGGAAATATGATGACGATATCTACCTCCTGGGACTTTCAGAGGTGAAAATATCCTGTAAGTTGAGGAATCTCATAAAATTCTGAAGGACCGAGCACGTCCCACAAACAGCTCTCACATGAACCCATCGAGCAGATGTTGGGTGTCTGTCTTTGTTCATTCTGGAAGTCATAGTTCTCTTTGAGGGTGGTTCATTTTCCCAATCGGAGTGCTTCCCTCTGCTAACCTCTGAGCCATTTCCTTTACACTCTTTTAGGTACTAATATTTTTTTTTTCTTTTCCAATCATTTGCAAATAGCATTACCGATATCCATGAAATAAGGGTTTTGCTCAGGCCCCTCTGCCAGAAGATCGAGAAAAAAAAAAATGAATTAAATCCTGCAAACGATCGCGTTTTTATCTGTCGTGCTCTATATTGTAATGCGTATAAAGCCCGCCATTATTTTAATTTATTTACTTAAATTTTTTATGCAGGTTTTTGGTAAAGTCGCCATGAGGGATAACACCCAAATTAACAGGAACAACAACTTCCAGACATTTCCCCAAGCAGTACTTCTGTTATTCAGGTACCTGCCGTTATTTGTACTGTGGTATATTGTACAGATGGGAATGAATCCTGACAGATCCCGGCTTAACGGACAACTCGTTCTTGTATCATGTCCTCTCCTTAAGGTGTGCCACCGGCGAGGCCTGGCAGGATATCATGCTGGCATGCCTACCAGGAAAGCGCTGTGATCCAGATTCAGATAGCAACCCTGGGGAGGAGAACTCATGCGGGAGCAATTTCGCTATTGTCTATTTCATCACTTTTTATATGCTGTGTGCATTCCTGGTAAGTGACAAAGAAAAATCATCTCATCATCTCACCCCGTCCAGGTATCGTTATCCAACAAGGGGGCGGTGCTCGAACAGAGACTACCAGCCGGGTCCTATAAGGCAGGGATCTAAGGGGTAACATTTCCCGTTATGGACAGTGACAAGCCAGGCATGTCAGAGTTAGGAGACTTATAGGCCATGCATGCTCTTCTGGGAAATTAAATATGCAAATTGTCTCTTCATAGAGGAACTCTTGTCACCTATTGGTTGTAGCTGTCCTAGAAGTCCATATTGACCATTTAAAGAGACATGTCACATACAGTACCTTAGGGTAAAAGCCAAACCAGAATCTCAATTTGCAGACATGGTGCTTCAGGGTGTTGCCCCTCATCAGTGCAAAGTGTAGCAGAAAGGCATCCAACAACCGCAGTGTATAAGGACTATAAAAACATTATTTTTTAGTAACTATTAAAATGTCAGAAGGAAAAAATGAACATCAATCACACTAGGCGTGCTCATTTTGATAAACAGTGCTTAAAACGCGTAGGCCTAGTGTGTTTCATTTTAATTTTCCCCTCTTTATATTTTAATAGCTACTAATAAATAATGTTTTTAAAGTCCTTTTTTATTGCGGTCGCTGGATTCCTTTCTGCCTTCTACCTGATCTTTCCTGGTGATGGGGATCAGTAGGAGATGCTTGGGGGGGGGGGGGGGTCCTAAGCTAACAAGCTAGGGTCATCTTACCTCCTAAATCATCACAGTGCGTTTTAAAGAGGGTGTATGTAATTAAAAAAAAATTGCGGATTTCCAAGAAAAAAAAAGCCTCTCTTTTGTGAGTCCAACTGCTGCAATACCACATGTAGCCTATAGATAAAAGTGGTACTATTTCTGCCATTTTATGTCACACAACCTGTTTACATAGGACATCCGTAAAATTTAGGACATGAGATGAATAATATTTTTCATAACTTTGTTCCTCTGTTATTCCTCCTGTATATTTATGAATAAATTTACAAATAGGCGTTACCATTCTCCACCCACTTGTCAAAGGAGCGTGTCGCCACGTAATCTCACACTGTCAGCTCTGATTGGATAGCATTAGAAAGTGACATGACAAACACCACCTGTCAACTTATTCATAGATTTCCAGGAGGAAAAAAAGAGGAACGGCGCATTGTAGACTGGGGAATACAAGTAGTTATTTACAATGACCGTTACACTCGATCCCTGGTGACTACCGGCTGACGTAAGGTTGCTAAACCCTGGCAAAGCCCAGCACAAGGTTTATTGGGTGGAATAGCCATCAGCTGTATGAGCTTTTGGCAGTTTACTATGTAAGGTGTATGGCTCCCTATAGTCACCATGCAGAGTACCCTCTAATTTACCTGTTTTATGGCTTATCACATTCCATGTGCTGTCATTTACAGAGTACCTACAGACGAGAACCCTTTACTCGATTGACGGACGAGTCCCGTTTACTGGACCGTCAGACGAGTGTCCTTTACCGGACCTACAGACATGTCACCTTTACCGCACCAACAGACGAGTCGCCTTTACCGCACCGACAGACGAGTCGCCTTTACCGGACCGACAGACGAGTCGCCTTTACCGGACCGACAGACGAGTCGCCTTTACCGGACCGACAGACGAGTCGCCTTTACCGGACCGACAGACGAGTCGCTTTTACCGGACCTTCAGACGAGTCGCCTTTCTGGACTTTATGACGAGTCGCCTTTTCTGGACGTTCAGACGAGTCGCCTTTTCTGGACGTTCAGACGAGTCGCCTTTACCGGACCTTCAGACGAGTCGCCATTTCCGGACCGAAAGATGAGTCGCCTTTACCGGACCGAAAGATGAGTCTCCTGTGCTGGAACTTCAGATGAGTCGGCTTTACCGGACCTTCAGACAGGTCTCCTCTACTGTACCTTCAGACGAGTCACCATTTCCGGGCCTTCAGATGAGTCGCCTTTACCGGACTGACAGATGAGTCGCTTTACCAGACCGCAAGATGAGTCTCCTGTGCTGGAACTTCAGACGAGTCGGCTTTACCGGACCTTCAGACAGGTCTCCTCTACTGGACCTTCAGATGAGTCGCCTTTACCGGACCTTCAGACGAGTCGTCTTTACCGGACCTTCAGACGAGTCGCCTTTACCGGACTGACAGATGAGTCGCTTTACCAGACCGAAAGATGAGTCTCCTTTACCGGACCTTCAGACGAGTCTCCTTTACCGGACCTTCAGACGAGTCGCCTTTACCGGACCTTCAGACGAGTCGCCTTTACCGGACCTTCAGACGAGTCGCCTTTACCGGACCTTCAGACGAGTCGCCTTTACCGGACCTTCAGACGAGTCGCCTTTACCGGACCGACAGACGAGTCGCCTTTACCGGACCGACAGACGAGTCGCCTTTACCGGACCTTCAGACGAGTCGCCTTTACCGGACCTTCAGACGAGTCGCCTTTACCGGACCTTCAGACGAGTCGCCTTTACCGGACCTTCAGACGAGTCGCCTTTACCGGACCTTCAGACGAGTCGCCTTTACCGGACCTTCAGACGAGTCGCCTTTACCGGACCTTCAGACGAGTCGCCTTTACCGGACCTTCAGACGAGTCGCCTTTACCGGACCTTCAGACGAGTCGCCTTTACCGGACCTTCAGACAGGTCTCCTCTACCGGACCTTCAGACAAGTCACCATTTCCGGACCGACAGACGAGTCGCCTTTACCGGACCGAGAGACGAGTCGCCTTTACCGGACGGACAGACGAGTCGCCTTTACGGGACCGACAGACGAGTTCCCTTTAATGGACTGATTGACAAGTTCTCTTTACCGGAGGGGTCTCTTTTACCGACCCACAGACGAGTCCCCTTTACCTTATTTTTTAACCATAATAATACATGTGTAACCACTGACCTGTTTCAATACTTCCAGATCATCAACCTGTTTGTGGCCGTCATCATGGACAACTTTGACTACCTGACTCGTGATTGGTCAATACTGGGTCCTCATCACCTGGATGAATTTAAAAGAATATGGTCTGAATATGATCCGGAGGCCAAGTCAGTAGCTTTCATTTTTTTGGTGTCCCTTATGTGTGTAATAAAGCTGTGTGAGTATTAACCCCATAGACGCTGTGTCCGGATACACATATGTACGAAAGTCACTGAGCAGCTCGTCCTGGTTCACGGCGGGGGGCCCTGGGCAGCAAACACTTTATGACATCCAGAATCCCCTAGTAAAGTGTATGGACAGGGACTGCACCCTTTACACAGGGGGTCAACACTGAGGTGTTAGGGGGTTTATGGAGGTCAGGTGAAATGCTGACACTGGTTACTAGATCGATGAGTCTGAACATTATAGTGCACAGATATATAATGACTATCATTTATAATGTAGGGGAAGAATTAAGCATCTGGATGTGGTCACCCTGCTCCGCCGCATTCAGCCTCCTCTTGGTTTCGGGAAATTGTGCCCACACAGAGTCGCTTGTAAGGTAAGATAATATTCACTTCATATAGTAATAAAATGGTCATCTCTCCAGGATATTGGGTTCTATCTCCTGGTAGTCATAGTAGCCTATCTGTCACTAGAGATATGGATCAGCACCTGATAGGGTATGCCATCATGAAAAATATTTTTTTTTCCATCTTAGATGGATATTGTTGAATAGTCTTTCTAAATATGTTTTTCAATTTACGAATCATAAAAATTGTCAGCCTTTCTTGAGATATTAACACTCTTTTTTTCTATTTACAATTTACAGTTCGTTGCCTTGGAGACCGACCACCATTGCTAAACATTAGTGTGTGCTTAGTGCTTACAAGCTCTTCTCTATGGAGCTTCTAAGCACTGTTCAGAAGCCGGCCAGGATCGCTGGAGCTCGCCGATACCTCCAACTCCAGCCAACTTCAGCATGGTGTTTACGAGCTAGACGACAAAGGTGGTCGGTTTCCTAGACAACAAGCTGTAAACAAAAGAAAAGAATGGATATCTCAAGAATGGGTGTACAATTTAATAAGTAGTAAATTACAAAAATGCTAGTTTTGATAAGCATGATCCAAAAATGAAGATGAATGCAGTAAGAGTCTGAGAATAAAGGCTCTACAGCCAGAATTGGTCTCCTAATTGTCCCTTCAGAGCGGCGCTCCCAGCAGGACACGGCACATGATCCAGTTGCCTTGAATACACTTGCACAGTAGGTGTCAAGATGAAGCTGTGTGCATAGGGAAAACTGTGAAGGGGACGCAGTCCCTTTATTCTCAGGATCAGTGAGGGTCCCAGAGGTCGGACCACCAGTTATCATTAAGTGATGGCATAGCCAAGCTTTAGTGCCAAGTGTGATCATGGATCAGCCCCTAAACTTCTGGTCGGTGGGCTGTACACTGCCTAATTCTGCTCTACCCAATTGGTCATGTTACAGTGTCTATAAAAGCTAGAACTATAACCTATACACTGTGTTCCAAATTATTATGCAAATGATATTTTTCTCTGATTTTCCTAAATAGTCGGTACAAATGACAGTCAGTCTAATAAAAGTCATCACCCGTTAGAGTATACATCAAATTTTATTGAAGAAACCTCCCAATGATAACAGGATAATCTCCAAAATGAATAAAAACTCAAATTGCACTGTTCCAAATTATTAGGCACAGTAGAATTTCTAAACATTTGATATGTTTTAAAGAACTGAAAATGCTCATATGTTAAATTTGCAGCATTAGGAGGTCACATTCACTGAACAAAAAGGATATTTTGGAGTTAAATAGCTTAACAGGCCAAGTTACATGCTATCATTGGAACCCTTCTGTGACATCACCTTCACAATTCTTGCATCCATTGAACTTGGGAGTTTTTGGAGAGTTTCTGCTTGGATTTCTTTGCATGAAGTCAGAATAGTCTCCCAGAGCTGCTGTTTTGATGTGAACTGCCTTCCACCCTCATAGATCTTTCGCTTGATGATACTCCAAAGGTTCTCTATAGGGTTGAGGTCAGGGGAAGATGGTGGCCACATCATGAGTTTATCTCCTTTTATGCCCATAGCAGTCAATGACTCAGAGGTATTCTTTGCAGCATGAGATGGTGCATTGTCATGCATGAAGAGGATTTTGCTCCTGAAGGCACATTTCTGCTTTTTATACCATGGAAGACAGCTGTCAGTCAGAAATTCTATATACTTTGCAGAGGTCATTTTCACACCTTCAGGAACCTTAAAGGGCCCTACCAGCTGTTTCCCCATGATTCCGGCCCAAGACATGACTCCTCCACCTCCTTGCTGACGTTGCAGCCTTGTTGGGACATAGTGGCCATCCACCAACCATCCACTACTCCATCCATCTGGACCACCAGGGTTGCTCGACACTCATCAGTAAACAAGACTGTTTGAAAATTAGTCTTCATGTATGTCTGGGGCCACTGCAACCATTTCTGCTTGTGAACACTGTTTAGGTGTGGCCGAATAGTAGATTTATGCACCACAGCAAGCCTTTGAAGGATCCTACACCTTGAGGTTCAAGGGACTCCAGAGGCACCAGCAACTTTAAATATCTGTTTGCTGGTTTGTAATGGCTTTTTAGCAGCCACTCTCTTAATCCAATGAACTTGCCTGGCAGAAACCTTCCTCATTCTGCCTTTATCAGCACAAACATGTCTGTGCTCAGAATCAACCACAAATCTCTTAACAGTACAATGATCACGTTTAAGTTTTTGGGAAATATCTAATATTTTCATCTCTTGACCAAGGCATTGCACTATGTGATGCTTTTCAGCAGCAGAGAGATCCTTTTTACTTCCTAAATTCCTTGAAACCTGTGCCCTGCTTAATAATGTGGAACATCATTCTTAACTAGCTTTCCTTTAATTGAGCTCACCTGGTAAACTAATTATCACAGGCATTTGAGATTGATTTCAGTGATCCAAAGAGCCCTGATACACAATACCATCTATGAGTTTATTTGATAAACAAAAAATTACATCTTTATGACACTTAAATCCAATTTGCATAATAATTTGGAACACAGTGTAGGGCTATGGGCACCGAGCGGAGGCACACAGAGCGCCAATGACGCTGCTTCGCTCTGTTGTCTATGATATCAGTGAAATACTCTGAAGAACGGATTACCCAAACCTAAAGGTCCCGTCTTCTGTATTCGGATATTTTATGGAACAAGCTGATTTCAATGTGCATATATATATATAGGATACAAAACCTCTTCTTGTGTCTTTCCGCAGCGACTGGTCGCCATGAATATGCCACTGAATAGTGATGGGACGGTGATGTTCAATGCCACGCTGTTTGCTCTGGTTAGAACTGCACTAAAAATCAAAACAGAAGGTGTGTATATACATTATTGATTACGTATATCTATCTACAGTCATGTGAAAAACTAACATAGAGCTGGAGCCTACAGAGGTGGCTGATAACGTCGGCAATGAGTAATACACAATAGAATTAAAAATCCCTTCTTTGTTCAGGAAGGATAGCATTTTTTTAAGAAGAGGTAAATTGGAGAATCGAACCTTATTACAGTCATTTTGCAATTTTACCCATTCAGTATAACGAGAACAACTGTTTAAGAAGTGTTTTAATCTTATTAAACACAGTAAGTAAATGTCACCTGATAACCTGAGGAAGTTCATGTTGCATGGTGATAAGCCGGTGTTAAAGTTTTGAGCGCCGGTGTCAGCGTTCTGGGTGGCGCTTGTCAGAGTTCCGGGCGGCGCTTGTCAGAGTTCCGGGCGGCGCTTGTCAGAGTTCCGGGCGGCGCTTGTCAGAGTTCCGGGCGGCGCTTGTCAGAGTTCCGGGCGGCGCTTGTCAGAGTTCCGGGCGGCGCTTGTCAGAGTTCCGGGCGGCGCTTGTCAGAGTTCCGGGCGGCGCTTGTCAGAGTTCCGGGCGGCGCTTGTCAGAGTTCCGGGCGGCGCTTGTCAGAGTTCCGGGCGGCGCTTGTCAGAGTTCTGGGCGACGCTTGTCAGAGTTTTGGGCGAAGCTTGTCTCCTTCTCACCTGCTGGATACACATTTGTTGCACGGTCGGGGGAGGCAGGTGGTGGTAGCTCTGATTTTTCAAGATCTCTTTGGAAACTCCAATAAGTTTCTTTTCCCATCTTGCAGGTAATCTAGAACAAGCCAATGAGGAGCTCAGAGCCGTCATCAAGAAAATATGGAAGAAAACCAGTATGAAGCTACTGGACCAAGTAGTGCCCCCTGCAGGCGGTCAGTGTAAACATCTTAATCCACACACACGTCATACACTACCACTATATACATACAGACGCGTGTCGTGACCTGGTACCAGGACCCCACTACATACGAATTACTCCTCACCGCACCACCCATCAGCAGATGACATCTCTTCTTCCCAGTCGGAGATACAGAACAATCTGTACATTTCCACGAGTTCATACACAAGGATGGATCATTGGTCAGTACAATTAATCAAATGTACATGAAGAAATATAAATGGCAGTCGTCAGTGAATCCCGTGGTGAGTGGTGCACAGAGAAACATCAATGTCACTTCTAGAATCCAAGATTCCTCAGTAATTAGCACTAGTGATGAGTGATCTTGCTGGAATAAGGTGTTATCTGAACATGCTCGGGTGCTAACCGAGTGTCTTCGGCGTGCTCGAATAATATGTTCTAGTCCCCGCAGCTGCATGTCTCATGGCTGTTTGACAGCCACAACACATGCAGGGATTGTCTAACAAACAGCCATGAGACATGCAGCCGCGGGGACCGGAACATATTATTCAAGCACGCCGAAGTCCTTGTACTTCATAGGTGAAGCTACTTTATCCACATGGGATATAAAACTGTCATAGATTTACTTGCTGATCATGGATAGATAAAGTAATATTGGGAACAGAAACAGAGATAATTAATTGGTATTCGGGAGATACAGAGATAGGCACGTATATAATAGATGATAGATAATAGATAGATGATAGATAATAGATAGAAAGATAATAGATAGATAGTAGATAGATAATAGATGATAGATAGATAATAGATAGATGATAGGTATATAGATAATACTGTAGATAGATGATAGATAATAGATATATAATAGATATATGGATAGATAGAAGATAGATGAATAGATATGGGACGGGTGGATGATTAGAATAGATATTACATATATAAAACACAATCTCATGGAGCAGCACCAAAAATAATTCATCATGGATGCAAAACCTCTTGGACATATACCCAAATTTTCCCATATGATGAAATGAGTATAAGGCGGCACCATCCAATTAGTTGTGCACAAGGAGGATTTTTATCAGTCCGTCTGGTGACGTTTTGATCCAATTATCTTTTTCAAGGCGTGACAACAGTTCTGTAATGGGACCGAAACGTCACCAGATGGACTGATAAAAATCCTCCTTTTGCACAACTAATTGGATGATGCCGCCTTATACTCATTTTGCGTAGATAGATATCAAGCAGAGGTGGATACATCAAAAGACACCCGACCTCTCTTCTCTGGCCGTGCATCTGACATTTTTTGCATGTGAAAAGCAGAAAATAATCTGACAGCTAATCACTCCAGGTATAGAGGAAGGGTCTGTGATTAATGCAGGAAGGGAAGATGGAAGGAGCCCAGAGTCATGGAGAACGTTGTGTGCCATATGAGGGGGATTACAGAAGAACTACATATGGTAGACACTTTCTCTATTTACTGCCCACCATGTGATTTCCTTTTTGTGTTCCCATATTACCAGCACTGAGGACAGCTAGGATCGGACCGTGTATAGTACCCTCCATTATATACTATACTACAATATGCTTGGGTGAAATAAAGATTGAACGCGTCACCAATTTTCTAAGTAAATATATTTCTAAAGGAGATATTGACATGAAATTCTCACCAGATTTTAGCAACAACCCATCCAATCCACACAGACAAAGAAATCATCTGTAGATGTCCATAAATTAAGTTATGTGTAATAATGAGAAATGACACAGGGAAAAAGTATTGAACACATGAAGAAAGAGGTGCAAAAAGCCATGGAAAGTCAGGGCACCATCTAGCAGTAATTAGAAAGCAATCCTACAACTAAAGGTACTGTCACACTTAGAGATGTACCAGCGATCCCGACCAGCGATATGACGCGGTCAGGATCGCTGGTACATCGCTAAGTGGTCGCTAGTGAGCTGCCACACAGGCAGATCTCACCAGCGACATCGCTGGGGAGGGGGGTCGCTACTTTCCTGTCACACTAGGCGATCCTGCGTCCTTCCGCCCGGCTCCACGCTCGTCGCTCGTCTCTCCACAGGAAGCTGACGACGAGAAACAGTCCTGGACGTTCTCGCGTGATCAGCGATGACCAGCGGGGGAGCCGGTCATAGGTAAGTATCACACACAGCGATGTCGCTAGCAATATCACTATACCGTCACAAGTTATAGCGATATTGCTAGCGATATCGCTTAGTGTGACAGGCCCTTTAGTGACAAATAATATCAGCTTGTTCAACTGATTGCCAATAAATGATTGCCTATTACCAAGGTGTCACACAGTAAACCTCTCTTGATGGATAAAACAGTGAGCTGTCACAAGACCGTCACAACCTTATTGTTGCAAAACATATGGATGGCATTGGTTACAGAAGAATTTCTAAACTACTGAAGGTTCCAGTGAGCAATGTTGGGGCCATAATCTGGAAGTGGAAAGAACATAATTTTCACCATAAACTGGCCACGACCAGGTGCTTCCTGCATGATTTCAGACAGAGGAGTGAAAAGAATTATCAGAAAAGTTGTCTAAAGCCCCCGTTACACACTGTGATATCACTAGCAATACCGCTGTAAAGTCACCAATTTTGTGACGTTGCAGCGATATTGCTAGCGATATCGCTTCATATGATACTTACCTCCGACCGGCTCGCCCGCTGGTTTTCTCTGATCGCGCGAGAAGCTCCTGGACCATTCCTCGTCGGCCACTTCCTGCTGGGCTTCCTGTGGAGAGACGAGCGACGAGCGTGGAGCCGGGCGGGAGGACGCAGGATCGCCACGTCTGACAGGTAAGTAGCGATCCCCGTCCCCAGCGATGTCGCTGGTGAGATCTGCCTGTGTGGCAGCTCACTAGCGACCACCTAGCGATGCACCAGCGATCCTGACCGCGTCATATCGCTGGTCGGGATCGCTGGTGCATCGCTAGGTGTAACGCTACCCTAAGAGCCAAGGACCACCTATGGAGAACTACAGAATGACCTGGAATTGGCAGGCACAATTGTTTCAAAGAAAACTATAGAGTGGTGTGAAAAAGTTTGTCCCCTTCCTGATTTCCTATTATTTTGCATGTTTGTCACACCTGTGCCAAACTCTCAGTTGGTTTCAGAGATAGAAACTAAAGCGCAAGAATGGCGGAGCCATTCACCAGACCTGAATCCACTAGAAAATTTATGGAAGAAACTAAAACTCAGAGTTCATAGAAGGAGCCCACAGGACCTTCAGGATGTGAAGAGTGCTTGTGTGTACGAATGGGTCAAAATTGCACTTGAGCAATACCTGCAACTAGTTTCTCCACACAGGACGCGTCTTGAAGCTGTCACCACCAACAAAAGCGTTGGTATGAAGTATTAAATACATTTCCGTAAGAGTGTTCAATATTTTTTCTCTGTCATTTCTCATTATTACACATAACTTATTTTATGGACGTCTAGGGATTGATTTCTTTACCTGGGGGGATTTTATGGGTTTTTACGGACACATGGTGAGAATTTCATGTCAATAGCACCTTTAGAAATATATGTACTTAGAAAATCGGTGACGTGTCCAATAATTATTTCATCCGCTGTTTATTACAGTACAGTATTTAGTACAGTACATAGTACACTACGGTATGTAGCACCATATATAGTACAGTATATATTATAGTGCAGTATAGATTACAGTACGGCCCACACTTCTCTCATCTATTCTGTACCTGTCGAGTACACTTACATGATTTAAGTCTTGCCGTTACCTTGTATTAGTGATTATTAGATAACGGACATTATAGATTGACGGAGGAGATCCCCGGGGCTGTGGATGAGGATGCACATCTCCTTCTGGCCAGCGGCTTCCTGTACGATGATGTAAACCAGACGGATATATCAGATTATAGGGGCGGCTTTAACCGTGGAGTGATAGACATGAAGTCCGCACTAATTGTCCTAACGATGTGATGTTATTTACAGTAAATCCGAGCTGCATAGACATGCCCTGTAATCGTTCCAGACATTTCCACATGCGTCTTTTGTTTTTCTCACTACAGATGTTATTACTGGATATTGCTGTGATAATGACTGAATATGTTCTGTGCTTTGTGTGTCTTCTTTACAGTGATCCACAGCTGGGCTGAGTGACAGGGGACGATGTGAATTTAGATAGACCCTCCATAGTGAGTCGGCACCTGTCAATCACAATCAGATGCTTGGAGTTACTTGAAGGGACATCATGGATTATTTTGTAGGGATCTGTATAGTGCATTCGATCTTTACATCAGAGGAATACGCTGTAGGGAATCGCGCTGTCAAGTAGGCATTACGCAGCATTCACACAGGCAATGCTGTTTGGTCCAAATGTGTGCAGTTTTATTGCTTTCATAAAACTCTGAGGATTTCAAAAACCAAAAACAGCCTGTTCTGGGCACAAAAAGGTATCACAGCAAATGAACCGTTCATATAGCAGGCACATATATGTCTGTACGAACTCACCCGAACTGATTATATTCCTTTCTCCCAGAGAAAACTTTACTCAAATAAGAGATACGGTCCTACCAGTGCTGGTATCCTCTTCAGCCTGACCTCCAGTTTTCAGCACCCAAATAGAAGTATTAGGGTATGTGCACACGGTGCGGATTCTGCTGCGGATCCGCAGCGTTTCTGCAGCTGCGGGTCCGCAGCAGATTTAGGTGCGTTGTACAGTACCATTGTTTTCAATGGTAAACTGGAAAACGCAGTGCACATGCTGCAGATTTTTCCGCGCGGTTTTGCTGCGGTTTACAATCCGCAGCATGTTAATTCTTTTGTGGAGAAGCGCTGCGGTTTCACACCTCATCCATTATGAGGTGTAAAACTGCAGGGCAAATCCGCAGATAAACCGCCGGACTTTATTCCGGCGGATTTATCTGCGGATTTCACTCCAAAATCCGCAGAGCCAAAAAACTCCGTGTGCATAAACCCTTAAACTCCATGCACAGTTCACACTGAACAGCTCTGCAACTCCAACACACAGACTGCGCAGCTTTCTAGCTGATCCCTGCAGTGTCCATTCAGAGAGAGACCCCCTGAACGTCTGTCTTAGCTACAGCTCACATTTTGACTGGTCACTCACCAGCAGCACACTTGACTGTGCTCCATCCAGCAGACTGACACACGGACATGACATGATCCATCAAATGACAACATTAGCTCTGCTACAGCGATGCATGTTTTAAACAGGGTATATGTGTTGTTTCATCTGTTGAAGATTTAACCCTTTGGCACTGCCACTGTACCTGTACGGCAGAAGTGCACCGTCACTGCATGGAGCGGTTTCAGGAACTGAGCCCCTTCCATATTGCGTGAGTGCATATAAAAGGCCTCCAAAATGAAGGCTGTCACTTGACAGCCCATCGGCTCCTCTTGGAATATGATCACGGGGTGCCAAAAGGTTGCCGCCGCAGTCAGGATACTCCATGTCTGCCTTGGTATTACTCCTGCAAAACCCTGCTTGTGGCTGGGCTTCATAGGAAACAAAGAAACAAATAAATATGCAATACTTCAGTGTATTGTATAAGTGAGCAAGAGATTACAGGGTCAAGTTCTCTAAGGGGACTTACGAAAAATGTAATTATATATTTATATATATACATACACTCACTGGGCACTTTATTAGGTACACCTGTCCAACTGTGTGTTAAGACTTAATTTCTAATCAGCCAATCACATGGCGGCAACTCAGTGCATTTAGGCATGTAGACATGGTCAAGACAATCTCCTGCAGTTCAAACCGAGCATCAGTATGGGGAAGAAAGGTGATTTGAGTGCCTTTGAACGTGGCATGATTGTTGGTGCCAGAAGGGCTGGTCTGAGAATTTCAGAAACTGCTGATCTACTGGGATTTTCACGCACAACCATCTCTAGGGTTTACAGAGAATGGTCCGAAAAAGAAAAAAAATCCAGTGAGCGGCAGTTCTGTGGCCGGAAATGCCATGTTGATGCCAGAGGTCAGAGGAGAATGGGCAGACTGGTTCGAGCTGATAGAAAGGCAACAGTGACTCAAATTGCCACCCGTTACAACCAAGGTAGGCAGAAGAGCATCTCTGAACGCACAGTGCGTCGAACTTTGAGGCAGATGGGCTACAGCAGCAGAAGACCACACTGGGTACCACTCCTCTCAGCTAAGAACAGGAAACTGAGGCTACAATTTGCACAAGCTCATCGAAATTGGACAGTAGAAGATTGGAAAAACGTTGCCTGGTCTGATGAGTCTCGATTTCTGCTGCGACATTCGGATGGTAGGGTCAGAATTTGGCGTAAACAACATGAAAGCATGGATCCATCCTGCCTTGTATCAACGGTTCAGGCTGGTGGTGGTGGTGTCATGGTGTGGGGAATTTTTTCTGGGCACTCTTTGGGCCCCTTGGTACCAATTGAGCATCGTTGCAACGCCACAGCCTACCTGAGTATTGTTGCTGACCATGTCCATCCCTTTATGACCACAATGTACCCAACATCTGATGGCTACTTTCAGCAGGATAATGCGCCATGTCATAAAGCTCGAATCATCTCAGATTGGTTTCTTGAACATGACAATGAGTTTACTGTACTCAAATGGCCTCCTCAGTCACCAGATC
Source organism: Dendrobates tinctorius (assembly GCF_039654945.1). Lineage (NCBI taxonomy): Eukaryota > Metazoa > Chordata > Amphibia > Anura > Dendrobatidae > Dendrobates > Dendrobates tinctorius. The sequence goes on along the minus strand of NW_027361706.1, from coordinate 9,223,749 downwards.
TCAATCCAATAGAGCATCTTTGGGATGTGGTGGAACGGGAGATTCGCATCAGGGATGTGCAGCCGACAAATCTGCGCCAACTGTGTGATGCCATCATGTCAATATGGTCCAAAATCTCTGAGGAATGCTTCCAGCACCTTGTTGAATCTCTGCCACGAAGAATTGAGGCAGTTCTGAAGGCAAAAGGGGGTCCAACCCCTTACTAGCATGGTGTACCTAATAAAGTGGCCAGTGAGTGTATATACAGGGGTTGGACAAAATAATGGAAACACCTGAAAACTTCAACAAAAGTTAGTTTAATATGGTGTAGGTCCACCTTTTGCGGCGATTGCAGCCTCAATTCTCTGAGATATGGATTCATACAAGGTGTGAATTGTTTCCAAAGGAATTGTAGCCTATTCTTCAGGTAAAACACCCTCCAGTTCTTTGAGCGACGATGGAGGCGGAAATCGACGTCTAACTTGAATCTCTAAAATCTGCCATAAATGCTCAATAATGTTGAGGTCTGGGGATTGTGGGGGCCAGATGAGATGCTCAACTTAATAACAATGTTCCTCGTGCCATGCTTTAATGATTCTAGCTGTATGAATTGGTGCATTATCATCCTGAAAGATGGTGTTCCCCTCTGGGAACAGTGCTTGAACCATAGGATGCACTTGGTTGCCCAAAATGCCTAAATAATCGCGGCTGTAAATTCTTCCATGAAGGGATATCATTGGCCCGGTGGATCTCCACGAAATAGCACCCCACATCATCACAGAACCTCCGCCATGTATTACGGTTGGGAGAAGGCAGTCTGGATGGAATGCTTCTTTCGGCTGTCTCCAAACGTACACTCGGCCGGAGGTCGGAAATGGGGTAAACGATGATTCGTCTGAGAATATCACATGTTTCCACTGCTCGAGGGACCAATTCTGGAGATTTCTACTCCACTCCAAACGCTTGGAAACATTTGTCATTGAGAGCAGCGGTTTTCTAATTGCAGCTCTTCCGTGGAATCCAGATTTGTGCAGCTCCCGACGAACAGTCTTCGTGGAAACTGTGTTCTGTAGGTGTTCATTGAGCTCAGGATTGATTTTTGGAGCCGTGGTCTTGCGATCCTCTCTCACAATTCGCTTTAGAGTCCGACGGTCTCTCTGTCAACTTCGACTTTCGGCCGGACCTGTGCTTTGCTGCGGACGTTTTTCCTTCTCTTTCAAACGCAGTCATTACTTTGGAGACAGTACCTCTTGACACGCCAAGCATTCGGGCACTTTCTGTTACACTAGCGCCTGCCATACGAGCACCAACAATTTGGCCTCTTTGAAAATCCGAGAGGTCTGCCATTGGTATCAGGTTCTCATCAATGTTCTTACAATTCTACAAAACAAACAGTTAATTTACATACATATATCACATAACACAAATAATCAACTACAAAACATCACCATATGTCACGGTTTGCATGTTTATAACATGTTCGAAGATTATGATGCCAAAACGTTAGGTGTTTCCATTATTTTGTCCAACCCCTGTATATGTAGCGTATAGCTCGTATTGCAAAAAAAAACAATAATTTTAAGGGTAGGTTAATTTTAACATTGAGAGATAGAATATCAAAAATAAAGTCCAGAAAATCACTGTTCATGTCTTTGTCAGTGGGCAAACTTACAAAATCTGCAAGGGATCAAATACTTATTTCCCCCACTGTGTGTGTAGATGGCATGCTAAAGGAGTTTTCACTCTAGTTGCCATATTCCAATAGCCATACTTTTTTTTTATATAGTTATACAAAAAAATTGCTAAGAATTTGATATGACCATAACCTTAACGATACATAGAATAAATGTTCCCAGGTCATTTTTACCATAAAAAAAAAAATAAACAATTAATACATTTCAGGCTTTCTTCTATTCCATTCCACTTGACATTTGATCCCAGTTCCTGCAGTTCCTAGACTTAGACCTTTTGTAGACAGTTCCCCTGTTTTCCATGTTTTGGCCTCCTCTTTGAAGTCCTTTCACCCACTTACTGTTATCAGCTAAAAATAATGTTCACGAGACGCAGAAGATCATTTGCATCACAAAAAAAAAGTTATTCTGAGACGACAGACAGGTGCGGGATGAGAAAAATATCATGTTAAATTATACATGGCCGTGCCTTGAGGCCTACTCCTCCAGTTCCGTATGCCCTATACCGTGCCTATATGGGAAGCGCCCACACAGCCGTAGCGAGGCGTCACGGCATAGAGCGGATTCAGATTTTCAGTCGAGGTGCTTCAGCCACTGATGTGATTGACTCCGATTATCTACAGTAATGTCTGCTGACCCCGTTGTTGGTCGTGATCGCTCACCGAGGTTTCCCCTGTCACCAGCCTACTTTCCTGGGACTTACTACCTTTTAACTGTCTGGTGTTTTAAAGGTGCAGAATCCATTTCTCTCACCATCCATACAAGTAGCCGCATGCCTATGAACTTAGTCATTTTTAGCTTATTCTACTTTTGTAGTCTTGAAGCGTCTTTAAAGGAATGTTCAGGTGCGGAAGCAACTTGAGGACCCCCCCCAGTCCCAGAGATGATGGAGGCTGAGCGCTACGAAGGTGACACTCTCAGTCTCTTTTAACGAGGAGCATGCCCTGCCACTCTGCTCTTCAGCATGATCCAGGAGCAGCGTTAGCATTGGCACTTAGACTTAGGGCAGCCACTTTCCACCAAAGATCATTGGTGGTGACCATTGCAACCGAGAGAATGCCGATCTGCCACGGCTGAGAAGATCGATCTGAGAGCAGATAAGGAGCAGAGTAAACCCATCGATACTGCACATTTAAAACAGTTGTTTCTGTCTACCTGTAGTCTTCTTAGTCGTTGACCTTCTGCTTGCATGGCCTAACGGAACTGCTTTGTTATTGTAACTACTGTGCTTGAGCTTTTTCTGCAGCCTTTCTTTTTTTCCTTTCAACTATCCTCCGAATATTCTGAAGCAATTCTGTTTTAGGGTGGTGGCATGGAACTAGTGTTGCCTCTTGCCAAGCTGTATTCCCCTCCATTTGTTAATATATACACAGATGCATGCTTCAGAATACTGTATCTCTGGTAGATGTGCCTGCATGTATGGGGTCTCTAGAGTCATGCGTCTACCAAAACTGATGCCATACGCTTCCCTTGTCATGTAGGGCTAGTAAGCGGTAAGTATGGTAGCCATAGTCCATTCATTCGCTTAGCCTGATATGACCTGAGCAATTAATTCTAAACCAGGCTTGTAAAATATACTCCATATTTTCATTTTTACCTATGGCATTCATTATGTATTCGATTATGAAAAGAGATATAAAAATTAATGCTTCCCTAATCATCCCTTATTTTGGGGAGGGAAAGAAGCCGATCTGGTGATCACCTGATCGCAGCGATCAGCTGTGGACAACTATACATTTCCGCAACAGTGACCACTACCGGTGGAAATGCAGAACTCCATGCCAGTCATTCGGATGAACTTCCCACCAATTAGTACATGAAGGAGCCATAATTAGAGCAACACATTATTAAGGCTCTCTGGTAACGTGATGGTTAGCTGAGGACACCCAATTTTAACTTACAAAAGAAATTTTCTCTAAAATGACCCCTTTCAGAGGCACAAAAACACACTTGAAGTGGTATAGATCGTTCCCTATGGAAAGATCTACATTTCTAGACTTTGCTTCATGTCCTTTTCATAGTTTGGGAAATCTGTTTTTTAAATATGGATGTATTCCTGAAGAATCACAGAAATCACGGGACTCGGTAGAAGACCGATCCATCGTGGTCTTCATAATGGATGCATTGACCTACCTAATGGCATTAGTCCTCACTAATATAAGTGATAGGCCACACTTTCTATCCATTTTCATCCTTTTCTGTCCCATACACTTTACAAAGGCTCTACTAATCCTAACCTCCGGCATGTTGTCTGGTACACTATGTCTAGGAGGACCTTCTCACCATGTCTCCTCTGGCTCTTCCACCATCTAGACTCACCTTGCTTGCTTGCTGATCTTCTGTGCTAGTTTAGTCTGCCCTGCCTTTAGTTGCGCAGCTTAGATTTTGCTGCCTCCATCACATCTCTTTTCAGACGCTAGCGTTCAGGGTGATGGTGAATGTTGCTGACTTGGGAAAGATTTGTCTGTTCATTTAGATGATGAGGTAACCGTGGGGAAGTTCTATGCCACCTTCCTGATACAGGACTACTTTAGGAAATTCAAGAAGCGCAAGGAACAAGGACTGGTGGGAAAATACCCTACGAAGAACTCCACCGTGGCTCTACAGGTGATTGGATTTTCTTTATACTATATGTTTTTGCTTTACTTTTCATTTAAGTTGTTCTTGAGTCTACATCTCATAATTCGACTATGTTCACACAATGGATTTTTCATGTGGCTACGTCCATAGCGAATTTGCATGAGAGTCCACGGCAGAGATCTGAGGCTAATCAGCAGGCAAATCGGCAGTCTGTTCGGCCTTATTCAGTAGGACTAACATCCGCTATCCTCCACAATTTCCACAGGGAAAGCGCTTCAATAAGAGACCTGTCCCCTTTTTTTCGACAACCCTTTTAATTTACAATTAAAAAATTAAAGAATTTAAAATTCTTGGAAAAAAAATCTGCGCCATTTGAACAACTTCACAGATCATCATTAAGATAAATGGGAAGCTGTTTGTGGGCAGATACTGGCAAAATCCACATGAAAAAAACTCCATGTGATCTTGGACTTAGTTTGGGTGTTTGGTGTTAGTTCCCAACCAGTACAGAACGTAGCTCTCCAGTAGGGCAAAACGTCCCACCATTCTGGATTTCAGAGTCCAGTGGGCGGACCTACTCAGGGGTCTTACCTGTGTATATCTGCAGTCAGAAATGACTGAATTACTGAGTAGGACCACCCACTAGACTCACAAGCCCAGTAAGAGTAGAAATTTTAATGATTATTTCTTAGACTTTAATCAAGCAGGTGGCTCACTTCAACGTCAGCCTATGTTAGAAGATGAAAGAATGTTCAGCCTCATATTGGCTTCTTCTAATAAGTTTCTCTCATCGAAAAAATAAAACCTTAGATAGCAGTGAAATCGCACGTTGGAGCTTCGTACTTGGCTTTGGTATCTGTTAAGAACTGCTCTGCTGGATACATCGTATGGGCACTATTGACTTACAATGTCGGGGACATCAGGTTCTGCTGAGGTGTCTAAAGATCCATGCTGCCACATTTTTCTTTCACATGTAATGGGATCTGTGACGAGGGCTTCAATGCACTCGCAAACAAAGTCTAATGTCATCCATACATGTCAGAACCACTGACTTTTGGCTGGACCTGGTGGCCATCGGGTATAGGAAACAAATTATTGGAAAATACAATATATGGACAGAAATACTTGGACACCTTCACGTTACACCTACAGGAGCTATTCTGACCTCCAATTCTAAATTCATAGGCGTTAGTATGGAGGTGGTCTCTCTGCAGGCAGAACAGCTCTCACTCTTCTGGAAAGGTTTTAGTCAAGATTTTGGAGGTGTCTGTAGGAATTTTTGCCCCTTCTTCCAGAAGAGCACTAGTGATGTCAAACACTGATGTTGGAGGAGCGGCTGGGCTCACAATCTTCATTCTAGATCATCCAAAAGGTGTTGGATGGAGTTGAGTTCCGAGTTCCGTGCAGGCGGTAATGTTCTACCATTGAACTCTCCCCAACCATGATTTTATGGACCTTGTGCGCTGGGCAGACTCACAAAGTATTGTACTGTTCCCACAAAGGTGGAGGCTACAATTGTCCAAAATTTCTTATAGGCCCGGGGATCAGACTTGCCAGAAACTCGCACGAGACTCGCATCTTAATACCCGGCACTGTCGCCGGCACTCTAAACCGGAGCGCTCAGCTGCATAGAAACACATACAGCCGCGCACTCCGGTTCCGAGTGCCGGCGGCAGTGCCGGGTATTATGATGTGAGTCTCGTGCGAGTTTCTCGCAAGTCTGATCCCGGCCATATGCTGAGAATTTAAGATTTCCCAGCACTGGAGCTAAAGGGCCATGGTTGAGTTGCTGCAATACCTTCCATCTCTCAATAATATCACTCACAGGTGATGGGAGAAGATTTAGGAGGGAAAAAATGGCATGACCTAACTTGTTACATCGGTGGCTGCTCTTACAGGGCAGCGCTGGTGTCAGTGAGCTCTTTACCACCAGTCGATCTGTCACGTGTTAGTAAAAGATGTTATTCCCTGGGGACAGGGGGACTGAATTGACAAACCAACGATTAACCCCTTAACCCCCAGGCCATTTTCTGTTTTTGCATTTTCACTTTTTGCTCCCCTTCTTCCCAGAGCCATAAGTTTATTTTTTGGTCAAAATGGCCATGTGAGGGCTTTTTTTTTCCAGGGCAAGTTGTACTTTTGAACGACACCATTTGTTTTAACATATCATGTACTGGAGAACGGAAAAAAAATTCCAAGGGTGGTGAAATTGCAAAATAGTGCAATTCCACAGTTGTTGTTTTTTTTACCATGTTCACTAAATGCTAAAACTGACCTGCCATTACGATTCTCCAGGTCATCACGAGTTCATAGACACCAAACATGTCTAGGTTCTTTTTTATTTAAGTGGTGAAAAAAAATCCAAACTTTGGTAAAAAAAAAAAAAAGGCGCCATTTTCCGAGACTGTAGTGTCTCCATTTTTCCTGATTTGGGGCTGGGTGAGAGCTTATTTTTTGTGCGCCAAGCTCACGTTTTTATTACCATTTTGTTTTGGAATTATCTTTTCATCACCCTATATTGCATTTTATTGCAATGTAGCAAAAAAACGTAGTTCTGGCGTTTTGATTTTTTTACCGTTACACCGTTTAGCGATCAGGTTAATTCTTTCTTCTGAACATGGCAATACCAAATATGTATTTGTTTGATTTTTTTGTTTTATTTTGAATGGGGCAAAAGGGGGGTGATTTGAAATTGTATTTTTTTTTTTTTTTTCAATATTTTTAAAAACTTTTTTTTAACTTTTTGCATTCAGTAGTCTTTATGGGAGACTAGAAGCTACAGTTGTCCGATCCGCTCTGCTGCATACAGGCGATGCTCAGATCACCTGTAAGTAGCAGAAATGCTCTCTTGCTATGAGCACTGACCACCTGTTGTTGCTCATAGCTATCTGGCTATGACCACCATAGAGGTCTGCTGGAGACCTCTGGTTGTCATGCCAACCTATCGGTGACCAACGATCACGTGACGGGGTCACCGATGGGTGGGATTTCCAAAGCGCTAACTGTTAGCGCGAGTTAAATGCCGCTGTCAGAGATTGACATCGGCATTTAACGGGTTAATAGCCGCTGGTGGATCGCGATTCCACCCGCGGCTGTTAAGAGGCACATGTCAGCTGTTCAAAACAGCTGACATGTGGCGGGAAAGATGTGGGCTCAGCGCCGGAGCCCACATCAAAGGAAGGGAGTCCGACGTGCGCGTATTATTATACCCAATGTCGGAAAGGGGTTAAAACGTGTCCCAATACTTTTGCACATAACGTATATAGGTATACACTGGGTGAAATAAATACTGAACATGTCACCAATTTTCTAAGTAAATATATTTCTAAGTGTCCTATTAACATGAAATTCTCCCCAGATGTCAGTAACAAGCCATCCATTCCACACAGTCAAATAAATCAAACCATAGATGTTAATAAATTTAAGTTATATGTAATAATGACACAGGGAAAAAATGTTGAACGCATGAACAAATAGAGGTGCAAAAAGCCATTGAAAGTCTTAACCGCAGCTGAAATCTATCAATAAATAGAAAGCAATCCTGCAACTTAGTGAAAAATATCAGATGGTTCAACTGATAACCTATATAAAGGTGTTTAATTACCAAGATGCCACATAAGCAACCTCTTATGATGGGTAAAATAGTAAGCTGTCTGAAGACCTTCACAACCTTATTGTTGCAAAACATACTGATGGCATTGGTTACAGAAGAATTTCTAAACTACCAAAGGTTCCAGTGAGCTTTGTTGGGGCCATACAGTAATCCAGAAGTGGAACGAACACCATTTCACCATAAACTTGCCACGACCAGGTGCTTCCTGCACAATTTCAGACAGAGGAGTGAAAAGAATTACCAAAAGAGTTGTCCACCGCAATTTGAGGAGAGATGAGGGAGGCGGAACCAGGTGCTATATCAGGACTGACCTCAGGTGGATGGCAGCTGACCTCCAAGGAACAGGAGGCAGGAATGGCCGGGAATGGTAGGCAGGCTAGCAGGCGGGCATGGCTGATAGGCAGGCTGGCGGGTGGGCATGGCTAATAGGCAGGTGGGTATGCAGGAATACAAGCACTGGGACCTGAGAACTAGCAAACGTGTTAGACACAGTTTACAACATTGTACAAACATCTCCCACCTGGTGGAGGTGCCTTAAATAATAAGTGTTTCCCAGCCATTAGCTGGGGACACCTTAGGACGGTGGGACAGCGTGCACGCTTTGAGCACAGTGCCCAAAGATTTGCGAGTCGTGCTCAGACCCTGGGCGGCGGCAGCAGCAGCAAGAGGATGAGGGAGAAGTGCGAAACCGTGTCGGTGAGTGTGTTGGCATCTGCTAGGGGAGGGAGGCGCAGTGCAGAGACACCGGCATGGGAGAAGGAGATAGAAGTGCGGGGTTGTGGTGGTGAGAGAGTCGGTGTCTCTGCCGGGCAGGGAGTGCAGAGACACCGGCACTACAAGGTCAAAAGGCATTGCATGTTACTCCAAAAACATCATACCAACAGTGAATTTTGGATGTGGGAACATCATGGTGTGGGGCTGTTTTTCAGCATACGGCACTGGCAAACTTCATATAGTTAAAGTAAGAATGAATTGACAAATCTACCAAGACATTCTCCATACAAATCTGCTGTCATCTACCAGGATGATGAAGATGAAACCAGAGTTGACATTTCAGCAAGACAATGATCCCAAACACACAGCCAAGGAAACTATCAATTGGTTTCAGAGAAAGAAAGTAAAGCTGCTAGAATAGACTAGCCAATCACCGGACCTGAAACTAATAGAAAATGTATGGAAGGAACGATCGCTCAGAGTTCATAGAAGGAGTCCATGGGACCTTCAAGATCTGAGTAGTGTTTGTGTGTACGAATGAGCCAAAATCACATCTGAGCAATGCCTGCGACTAGTTTCTCCATACAGGAGGCGTCTTGAAGCTTCATCACCAACAAAGGATTTTGTACTAAGTATTACTGTAAATACATTTCAGTAAGCGTGTTCAATACTTTTTTCCTGTGTCATTTCTCTTTATTATACATATGGTAACTTAATTTTGCCTGTGTGAATTGGATGGGTTGCTACTGACATCTGGTGAGAATTTTATGTCAACTGCACATATAGACATATGTTTATTTAGAAAATTGGTGTTTAATACTTCACCCACTAAATATATACCTTATAATAATTTCAGCTGTATAGATCTATTCCTAGATTCAGGAAAAGCGCTATATTTCACAGAATTCCCCCCTACATTATACATTAAACTGATTTTTTTTTCTTTTATAAAACAGATATGTGCTGTGCAGAAGCTGAGATACCAGATGATCGCACTGATCCAGCCTTCCCCTCTAGCATTTACATTTCCGTTTTTAGCGGCAGGTGCACTTTAAAGCGTTGTGCTGCAGCGAGCGGTGAAACCTGCCTGGGGTTAATTTGTCACTCATCTGCAGCATAATGAGGCTTTTCTGTACCCACGGCGGGGCTGAGAGGAGAGGTCTGCTCGTTGTAACCCAGAGCAGTGCGACACTGAGCAGACTGCGGAGCGTGGAGCAGCATCTATGGATCGTGAGCATGCAGGCACACACAGACTGGAGCACTTCGTGTCCTATGTGCACTGCTACAGCGTAGGTTTCCATCTTCTCTGGCACTGTCCTGTCTACTTTACAGTCAGACTTGGGATCAATTGCTCCAGTTGGATTGCCCAAGTCAGGTCTTAGTCTTCTGTTTCGCCGGCCGTACGACACATTGTGTGACGGTTCATGATCGTTCTGCTTTTATTTGTGTCACGAATGAAAACTTTGCTCCGGATTTCTGCTCCGGAGCTTAATTCTAAGGGCCCACGGCAGTATAATTCTGCAATAAGCCAGTGTTTCCAGCTTTTATACTGGATAGTTAGTAATGTGGGTTTGCATGTTGGCACTTGTAGACATTTAGACACTTGCATTTCCATCAGTTATTGTATAGATGGACCGATTTATAGTATTTGCTGTTATTTTATTCCGAGACGTCTTAATAATGTGAGGTGCCTTTAATGATGCAAATTAAGAGTGCACAGAAAGAACAATTTATTAAGGATGTCCGGGGCATTCACGCTGTTTATTTTCTGAGATTTTTGTGACTTTGATTTTCTATTATTCTTTGTACTTTAGGCAAAAAGAAAAAAACATTTTATATATATATGCTCTTTTTTAGCCTAAAGTACAATGAATAATAGAAAATCAAAGTCATGAAAATCCCAGTGTGTATGTGTATGTATATGTGTGTGTGTATATATATATATATATATATATATATATATATATATATATATATATATATTATTATTATTATTATTATTATTATTTATTGTTATAGCGCCATTTATTCCATGGCGCTTTACATGTGAGGGGGGTATACATAAAAACAAGTACAATAATCTTAAACAATACAAGTCATAACTGGTACAGGAGGAGAGAGGACCCTGCCCGCGAGGGCTCACAATCTTCAAGGGATGGGTGATAATACAGTAGGCGAGGGTAGAGCTGGTCGTGCAGCGGTTTGGTCGATCGGTGGTTACTGCAGGTTATAGGCTTGTCGGAAGAGGTGGGTCTTCAGGCTCTTTTATATATATATATATGTAAAATCATCTTTTATATTTTAAAAATAACAAAAAGGAAAATGGTCATCTGATGCAAAAGTTTGGACACCCTGCATGGTGTGGACCTAGGTCAGTCAACAGCTACCACCCCAAAGCGCCTTTTTGCCTTTGGATGAAGCATTAGGCGAAACGGTGCTGTCGGGGTGGTAGCTGTTACATACACAGACGTGGCACTGAACGTTTTTTGGGTACACTTGCTGTGCACTTTATGGACACCATATATCTAGACCTTTGGTGTGCCTTTATTTGTACTGTTGTCATTTGATATGTATTTCTAATCAAAGAAATGGAGCTCTGTAAGATATAGATGCAAAAAGCCCATGCACTGTTAGGAACGGCGGAACGCACTAAATAAAAAATATAAATAAAGTGCGTTCACCGCTCGGGGTCCACCGTGCAGTAGGTGATATAACCGCTGCTAAGTGGTGGCAGGAGCAATATGGCGGTATTGTGCACCCAGGTGCGCAGAGCGATCTCTGTTAAATCACAGAGATGCCTATGAACATAAACAAAAGAGCTGAGCCTGTTAAGGTCACAAATACTCAGAGTAGTTACACACGGTATAGGGTCACAGGAATAGCCAAAGATGGCGGTACTAAGTCCTTCTAGACCTACCGTGTGTGTAGCGTCGCAGCCGCGAACGCCTAAGTGGGCTGCTACTGCAGCGCGGCGTAGGACACTGCCGCTAAACGACAATGCTAGACGCAAGCGCAATGTCGGACGCTAGCAACTGTGGACAATGAAGCAGAGGAGCGCTGGCGCTGGTACTGAACTCAATCCCTCACACAAGCGTAATATCAAAGGGTAGGGGTTTCAAATGAGTCATTCCCCAGAATCATGCATTCATCGTCATTCACACAGTAGCAAGTATGACTATACTAGCGCATGGCGGAACAGCAATGCGCGCCTTTTATAGCAGCCGGGACCTTCCGGAAGCTTCCAGATCTCCAAGATGGACCAATGAGATCTGGAGCCGGACCTGAGCACATGACTCCCGATCTCCAATGGGAGATCGTCCCATGAGCATGCTCAGTAAGAGGACAGAAGGACTTAGCCTCTGGAGAGATTTGCTGCAAGGCACTCTCCTCTGCAGTAGATAAACAGCAGGAGACTGCAGAATGTGAGAGGGTCTGGATTCCTGCAGAGCGACCTCCTAACATGCACTTTATATGTATTTACAGATTTACATACTCCTGTTTTTGAATGGCGCCAGTTTTCCATTTTTTTTTCTATACTTTTCATTACTGTCAGTTTAATTTTTTTTTTTTTTTTTTGCGAGATCATTACCATACAACTGTACTTACATAAATAGGAATCTATGATAATATTAAAAGCACTTGCACTTTAATATATATTTATTTTTGGGGGCATTTATCCCTTAATCTGTATATTTTTTTCTGTTTAAACATCGGATACTGGTTTGCTCTGGCTATTCTAACCTCGCATAAATATGGTGAAATATTATTCCGTTCTCTCCTTAGTGTGTATGATGCCTCAAATCTGTCTACTGTAACTTGCTGCAGATTGTTATCCCTGTTTGAGTCACAAGCTTACTTTTTAATAGAAATTTTCCAATGAAAATTTAATTTTTTTTAACTCTGCATATGGGCCTTTTTGTCCCGAGACTGTCTCTCAGGTGCTGATTATATATGGTTAGTACCTAGCAGCACCCTGTTTTGAAAGTTTCACATCTTGTACACGCTTTTTGTAGCCAGACAAATTCAATTCTTGCTTGAGGGATTTTCTTCCATTCTTCCTTGGGAAATTCTTTCAGTTCTGTGAGATTCCTGGGTCGTCTTCCATCCTCTGCTATTTTGAGGTCTAGACACAGATTTTCAATGATCTTCAGATCAGGGGACTGTGAGGGCCATTGTAAAACCTTCAGCTTGCTCCTTTTGATGTCGTTTATTGTGGCTTTTGACCTATGTTTAGGATCATTATCCATTTGTAGAAGCCATCCTCTCTTCAACTTTACTTTTTTTACAAATGGTATTATGTTTGCATCAAGAATTTGTTGAAATTTTATTGAATCCATTCTTCCCTCTACCCGTGAAATGTTCCCCGTGCCATTGGCTGCAACACAACCCCAAAACAGGATTGATCCACCCACCATGCATGATGGTTATTCAGATGTTCTTTTCTTGAAATTCTGTGCTCTTTTTTTCTCCACACACACCTTTGATCATTGTGGGAAAATAGTTTTACTTTAACCTCATCGGTCAACAGGACTTGTTTCCAAAATGCATCAGGATTGTTTAGATGTTCTTTTGCATACTGCTGACGTGGGGGTTCTGATTTGCTTGTCTAACAATCCTGCAACCAGTTCTCACTGAAATTTTGCTTGCTCCTCCAGACCTTATCTTGACCTCTACTGTTCCTGTTTACTGACATGTCTTAATTACATTTCGAACTGATGAAGGGCAACTTGAAAACGCTTTGCCATGTTCTTATAGCCTTCTCCTGCTTTGTGGGCCGCCACCATCTTCATTTTCAGATTGCTAGGGAGCTGCTTAGAACTCATGGCTGCAGTTTTTTAGAGGAGGCTGATTTTTTTTTTTCTAAAGCTGGGAAATTTGTATTACATGGCTTTTTCTAATGATGACAGTGAATAAACCATTATGCTAACCGGCTAATTAAGGCCTGAAACCTTGGTCACAGTTATATGAGCACACAAATCACCAAGGGTGCTCAAACTTTTGCATCATCCCATTTTCCTTTTTGTAATTTTTTTTTTAAATAAAAAAATACTATATACATGCCAAAGTGTGTGTATATATGTATGTGTATTGTGGTGCAGTGACCACTGTGACAGCTAGGGGGCGCTGTATGGGTCATGCACACAGACATATCCATTGTGGTAATGGAGATAGGATGGTAAATGACCGTTATGTATCCCAGGGTGGGTGGCCCGGGGATGGAAGCTTGAACATGTGTTGATCAGCAGAGGTACTGCTGAGGTTTTTGTTACAGTGTATCAGGGAGAGCTTCCAGGTGGCTGGTGGGACCAGTCACCTACCAACCCACCCAGGGGCGTGTGTCTAAACGCCAAAAGTGTATAATGGCCTGTGTGTATCCGACAGTCCCCAGCAAGGAATGGACGTCCGCAGCGAGAAGCAACTAAGAGGTAACCCCGGACAGGGGGAATTAACTGAGAGACTGTAGAGCCTGATTGCTGGACAAAGCACAGCCTGTGTGAAAACAGGGCTAAGGGAGTGGAGCTCCACTATGAACATTCGTTTTGGTCTGCTGTAAGACTGTTACCGTTTTCTTCATGCTGCCTTGGTTTATGCCATGTACAATAAACCGTACGGACTATGTTATGTGAAAAGCCTGTGCCAGACCTGGTTTATCTGCAGCCAAGTGAGTGTCCCCCAATACACTCATTGAGTGCTACCTTTCAGTGTGTGTGTATGTATATATATATATATATATATATATATATATATAACATATATACACACACACACCTTGAATGGGGTAATCATGCAATATGGCAGCACAGGTGCAAACTACTGATATACGCAGCCACCCCCACACCTACCAAATTAGGGAGGGGTTGGCTGTCTAGTAGAAAAAATGCACACAAATGAGGCTTGAGTAGAACGCCAGTCACACAGGTATGTGCGAGGCAATGTGTCCGGCCTGCAGCCTATTGATGACGTCCATAATATTTTGTCAGGCGGGCTGCCCAGCACTATATACATGCACCCCACAGGGACATACGCCCCAGTACACCCAGCCTACAAAAAGAGGCCTGGCTGCATCCTGCAAAAAATGAAAAAAAGTACACTAAAAGATGAAAAAAATTATACATATGATAAATACATTAAATAAGGTATTGGTTGATATTTTGGCCAAAATAGATAAGCTCACAACCCAACGTCAGGATGCTAGTGCAACTATCATCCGAAAGGTTTTGGTAAGGCCGTTTCCTTAGGCTGGGTTCACACATAGCGGAACTCTTGCGGAAATTACCGCGAGAATTCCGGAATTCCATTCCGCGGGAAAATCGCATTTTAAATTCCCGCGATTTTCCCGCGGAAAAACTAGCATTTTGCAAGCGTAATTAGCTTGCAGAATTGCTAGCGTTTTCCAAGCGATCTGTAGCATCGCTTGGAGAACTGATTGACAGGTTGGTCACACTCGTCAAACATAGTGTTTGACGAGTGTGACCAACTTTTTACTATTGAGGCCGCCTATGCGGCATCAGTAGTAAAAGATAGAATGTAAAAAATAATAATAAAAAAAAATATTGTTATTCTCACCTTCCGTCGTCCCGCGCAGCCTTCCCACCTCTCTCCACGCTCCCGGTCCCAGTAATCCTTTGCGAGAATTACCGCAATGACTTCTGTTCTCGCCGGATCACGACATCTCGCTGTAATTCGCGATGACGTTGCGCGAATGACCGCGAGACTTCGCGATCCCGCGAGAACGGACGTCATCGCTCGCAAAGGCTTACTGGGACTGGGAGCGTGGAAAGAGGCGGGAAGGCTGCGCGGGACGTCGGAAGGTGAGAATAACAATATTTTTTATTTTAAATTCTATTTTTTACAGGAATATGGTACCCAGAGCCCGGAGGACAGTCTCCTCTCCTCCGGACCGTGGGTACCATCCGCAAATGTTCTGCTTACTTTTTGCATGGTGTGCACAGCCACATGCGGAAAGTAAGCAGAACAATGCATTCCTATGGGTGCGGGATCGCCGCGATTCTGCGAAATTAATGAGCATGCTGCGTTTTTTACCACGA
This sequence comes from Dendrobates tinctorius, assembly GCF_039654945.1. NCBI lineage: Eukaryota > Metazoa > Chordata > Amphibia > Anura > Dendrobatidae > Dendrobates > Dendrobates tinctorius. Next base: position 9,208,123 of record NW_027361706.1, on the reverse strand, counting down.
AGCGATTCCGCCGCAGTAAAAAACGCAGCATTAGCACAGCATTGCGGAATCCCATAGGAATGCATGGAATGGTTATTTTTCGCGTTTTCGCGGCAAAATCGCGCGGTTAAAACTGCCATGGAAACGCGAAAAAAAGCCACGTGTGAACTCAGCCTTACAGTGTATACAAATTACATCCATGATTGAAGCAAGTCGTAGTCGAATGCGATTTGCATCTTTACATTTTTATATCGAAGTGCAACATTGCAGTCTTCCTGCCACGTGATGAAGCCCTGGGCGAAACATTACATGCGTGCCACTACCTGATTTATTCTGACTCCCTTCCACAGTCTGAAATCGGCATGCGCCTTTCTTAACTGTTAAAGGGCAGCTCTTCTTCAACACTGTTTAAAGAGTCCATTTAGACACGACCAGCCAGTGGTAAACATTTACCGATCGGTCACATGTTTGAGAGGTCCACGGCAAATTGCGGAGACATGTTTGATTTTGGTCTGTGGGTCGGATCAAAATTGGAGCTGCAAGTCCTTGAAATAAAATCAGACTGCAGTCGGATGGCATCCAAGTGTGGTCCGATTTTCATGGACTGTCAGAATGGAGAAGATGGAGATTTTTTTTTTTTTATTTCTCTACATTGTGGAAAATCGGATGACACTTGGGCCACACTCGGATCAAACTCTGATCAGTCCGTTTTTACCGTATGTGGAAAAATCGGACGTCTCAATGAGGTCTTAAGGTGTGAGATTACATAAAGGTGGATCAGCAGAGCACACGTGCTGACTATTACAGTGCCCTACGGCGGCCAAGGTAGCGGGTAGAGCAGCTCCTGTCGGGCTCAGTAGCTATGGGGGGTCTATTTCAAGGGTCTTAATTGGCTATCACTAATGGAGAAAAGCAGGAGCGCTCTGTTCCCATGAAAGCACAGGATTTAGGGGGCTTTGGGCCCCACTTCTAGTATTTCTATTGAGCCTCATTGCTTTATGTTACAACCCTGGGCTAATTCACAACCGTACTGTACTGTTGTATTTTATGACATCCCAAGCCCAAATGTAACTCCTATAATATAAATGATTGATTCTAAATATTTTTCAAGTAAAAAATAAAATGTTTTTTAACACCACGAGTTCCAAATGGGAGAGCGGCTGCCGTCCTCTGCTGCCAGGCTGCGCTGTATGAAAGCCATTGAAAACTCTTCCTTACACTCCTCCGAATCCGCGGCTTATTCTTTTCTTCCTTTCGGTGGGGCACAGTCATTTCATGCCCTTACTGTGCTCGTGAAGCGTAATTATACACAAAATGTATGGTTAAGTGCTTCCATAATTACATATTTCGATATTCCACCTCCGAGCAGGAGCCCCGTTTTGATGAGTGCTATTTAGGGTCCTTGCCACCGCTTTAAACAAGAGATTAGTCAGAAGTAATACAAGGCGACGGCACAGATGTGAAAAGTCAGCGAGAGCTGTGATATCTGTGCAAGCGGAGTATTAACGAACCATCAGCAACACAAATCAATCCAGATTTAGGGGTTAAGGAGGTATTTTCATCTCAAAGATCCAATCTCAATATCCAGTAGGTGTAATAATAATAATATTCGCAAATACCTCCAATTAGAAATGTAGTATAGTTCTTCTGATTTGCTTTGTCACCCTATGTGCAGGGCATAGCAGTAGCTAAGGTATCCATGGTTATGAACTCTAGCAACTAGATAACTGTCAATATTTGAGTGCTTGTAACCATGGACACCTAAGCTACTACAATGCCCTGCACATGGGGTAAGTGACAAAACTAATCAGAAGAACTATACTACATTTCTAATTGGAGGTATATGCTAATATTATTATTATTATACCTACTACATATTGGGATAGGATCTTGGAGATTGGAATAACCGTTTTAGTTCAGATGCTGCAGATTTACATTGCCAATTCGACACTGAAAAGTCACAGACCTATACATGAGGAAACAGTTTCAAAAGCAGGACATGCCGCAAGTTTTTCAATCCGAAGCGTGCAAGTCTTGCTTGAAAATCAAATCTGCAGCAGAAAAAAGCCTGCCGTGTCTTGACTCTGCTGTAGAGTACGTTCACATGCAGCTTTTTTTTTCTGCATGGAAAATGCAGACTGTGGCCAAAAAAAAACCCCGTAGTGTAAGGTACACATTTTTTAATGCTTTTTGGTCCTTTTTTTTTTCTTCTTCATTTTTGCTCGTAACTAATTTTGTTCTCAATGTGGGGGGGGGAACGGCAGTAAAAATGCTAAAAGAATTGCCGTGTTACATTTTCAAAGATCACAAGTTAAAAAAAAAAATGAAAGGAAAAAAGACGCAGCAGGCGAAGGAGATTTTAGAAATAAAAGCATAAAAAAAATGCAATGTGGGAAAAAGCCCTTAGGCCTCTGGTTCATCCACGTGTTTACACCAGAAAACTGGAGTAAAACACTTTGAAAGCTTTGTAAAGTGCTTGCGCAAAGTGAAGGTGCGCAACAATTTCGTGACGTACATTTTCACGTAAGTTGTGGACAGCTTGGGCAAAATGGGTAAAGCTGGAGAGGTGCCAAGAGAGGGCAAATTCATCGAAAGCAGCAATGTTTCTTATATATGTCGCTGACTGGAGTAACATTTCTGACGAGGCGCACACCACTGATGAGAGGCGCCAGATTTACTAAGTGGCACGCACCTCATAATGAATTTGCCGCATCTTATTCCTTCGCGCCCCTCGTTAACACAGGCGTTCCAAATGCCAGTCTTCGTGAACCAGAGTCTTAGGGTATGTTCACACTTTCAAAATTGGCTGCGGATTGGCAGTGCAAGTTCCGCACCGCATATCTCGCGGCAGTTCACAGTACAATGCAACTGAATGAGGTTTTCAAATCCCGTTTCACATGATTCTGATTCTCACTTCCTTCAACGCCTCCATGAGCTGTTCCCATTGAAATGAGAGAGACCAAGGGCAGAACCAAGCAAACCGCATTATGAGTCAATGGTGTCTGTAGGATGTGCCATACAATAGATTCAGGTGTCTAGTCTTAGTTCCAGTATGATTGGAAGCCACAGCAGTAAACTACCTTGTAGTAATCCCCGAGTTCCCCTGATTATACCACTCTTTTCCATTTTGCTCTACGTCGCTCT